>NC_020495.1:11127044-11130366 GCF_000184155.1 Fragaria vesca subsp. vesca | reverse complement strand
AGCAAATAGTATTATTCATGACTCGAATGAACTTTTCTCAAAAATTGATGTCATTGAAAATCATTTCTTACAATTTGATAAAAAAAATGAATGTCTCTAGTGACATTTTATGCAAAATAAAAAAATACAAAAAATAAAGAAAATGAAGAAATCAAGGTCGGGAATGAAGATTTGCGTTAAAAAGAAAAAAGAAAAAAAATTAAAGAATGGAAGTCGGGAATGGATGTTCGCATGCAAAAAGAAAAAAGAAAAAAAAAAAGAATTGGAGGTATAGTTAGTGAATAAGAGGTGTAATGAGTAATATACTAATATATATGTGAATTATATAAACAAGACTATTTTAAGAATTTGAAATGAGGTCTAATGAGAAAATGCTTGTATTTAAAAGTAAAATGGAGGTGTGGAGAGAATGAGAGGTACACTGAGCAAATTTAGAGATCCTAATAGCCGCACTCTTAGCTTATTTGTTTTTCTATATTTGCCGGGGGAGGTCTTATTGTTGAAGAGGAAAGATACCACTTTAGAAAATGGATAAATAAAATACACAACTTATAAGTGAATGAATCACACTATTGATACCCGAAAAATCATGTATTTTGCCACGCGATAATTTGTTATGCAATTCATGCAAAATCCTATAATATTAGGATTTTAACACGCCAAGCAAATATGCATATTGATGTGGACCCAAGCCACATCCACGCATCTTTGGGGTTTGTAGAAAATGGGTGTGGTGTGGAAGGTTACAGAGACACATGACGCTCGGTCGTCGGTTTAACGTTGTTGATAATTTCGGTCTTGGGCCCGAAATTCAAGTTCAACGACCTAAACTGATGACGAATCGGTGAATACAAGAGAATTGGACTATCCATTCCCAAAACCATTTATCCAAAAGTCTAATATCCACTCCCCTAAAAGCTCAAACTTCTTTTATGTATAGAGAAAAGGCTCAAATGTTCACTTTTCTTCCTCTCAATATTTTCTCTGACTTTCTCTCCCCGTAACAGCCTAATAGCAGAGACTGGCAGCTTTACACAATGGCGAAACTCCTTTTCTTTCCAATCCGAGGAAGAAGAAGGTATGTGACTGATTCCAAAACAGCTCCCTCATCCTTGAATGACAAAGTCATGGGCTTGAAGTCACTCAGCCAACCTAATTCCCGTTTTTATGTCTCTGCAGCCGTCCTTGCAACATGCCTACAGTAAGCCACTTCTCCCATCTTCCAAAACAAAACAAGCTTCTTCTTTCCAGTTTTTAGGGTTGAGATCATGACCTTGAGAAGGGGAAATCTTTTACCCAGCAGAATGAAGCATTGCAGTGCATGGCAATACCCACCAATTCAGCTCTATAAAAAGGGAGGTTTTGGAGTTGTAAAGAAAACAAGCAATCAACCCAAAAAAATCCCCAATCACTCAAAACTCTCATGCCTTCAAGCCAAAACCCCACCAGCCGTCCTTCAATCCCTATTCTTAAAACTCAGATTCTTCCCAGAAATTTAATCCTAAAACCCAATCCAATTCTCATCACTGCGGTGTGCCTTTAGCTCCCACGCCGACTCACACTACAAGTTTCTTTCATCTTTGAATCACGCACAAGATTAACTCAATAATCTAAACTCTGGATTAATTTTGGCCTAGTTACCTTTCAATCAAAAAGAACCTTCACACACACACTTAATTGTACTGAGGCTTTTTGTGATTAAAATCCAACATTTTAAAGGTGGTTAAATTGGAACAATATCAGTACAATAATGATCCACGGGCCACGTTAGCTTGTCCATGTTCAAGTCTTATATCATCAAGTTGGAAGTTGATGTGTGTCTTATCTTATTCATTAACCTTGGTTTCATATATACTAGTTTTTTTACACAATCACTGGTATGCATCCCACTACCCACTTTTCTCTCCACAATTATCTATTTATTTATTTTTTTAAATTTGTCTTCTTACTATAATAACTTTTATTTTTGATAACCTTCAATGAACTCAATAAGGGTAAACTTGACGAAACACAATTTGGTGATTTTCTGTTTGTTTAAAAAAAAATAATAACTCTCTCTGATATCTTTTATTTTAGTGAACTTTATACTTGTGGGGGACAATTTGGAGACTTCATAAAATTGGTGAAACCTTTGACTTGACACTAAAAAGATCTGGGTTTCTAATATAGTAGAGATTACTGTAGGATTTAACATCAACTCATCACGAAAACAAGCTAGAGTCTAATATTTTGATTTGACAAAAGGGTATCAGTATATTGATCTATCGATCAGCTTGGTCGATGCCCTTTTAGGCTTTTACAACAGAACAAAATGTGTAGCCAAACGATGAGAGAACTATATATGAGGATCATACACGATCAAAATTAGGTCTCGCAAAAGATCCTTTAACCAAACAACAGGAATCATTTCAATAAGGGAAATTGATCTGTTTTGTCAGGTATCTAGATCGCAATCACCAAAAATAGAAAGAGAATCTTCTCATCTAGATCTCAAGCCACAACATTACCAACCTACTCCCCAAACTAAAGCGGGATGAGCTATGTCTATGTAACTTTTTTTGTTTTATGTAACTTTGACTCATTATTTGATTGACACCTCCCTTTCAACAAAAATAAAAGATAAAGTATTTAAGCTTTTATTATTGAAAATTCTTGTATGCACGACTTGTATTTACACGACTTAATCTTAACCGTTCATAATAATTCAAACTATATATCTGAACCTATTATCCCCAAAAAAGCTTTAATTATATAGCAACTATATAGACAAGTTTTTTTTTTCTTCATGAATCATGAGGTGTGGCTTGGGGAACATAATATTCTCTAGCGGATCTGTAGGGAAATTCAGTTTTCAAGTCAACAGTCATCGACTCTTACCTCATACTAGACTTGAGATATAATCCATTTAGTTTGAAAACTTGATCGCCTGCGTTTGACTTGTAATGACCTAGTGCAATTTAACAAATATCCCATCCGAAAATCAGAGGCATCACAGCCGTTTGATACAAAATCAGAGGCGCATAAACTGGTTTTCTTTTTCTTTTTTCTAATCTCTTAAGAAAATACATGCAAATTAACACGATCTTTTCTGGGCTAGTCCCGGTAAAAGGGTAGACAGTAAGGTAGAACAAGTTTAGAGATATATATCTCGACTTTTGAATAATACGTACATCCGCACGAGTCCTACTCTGCTCTTAATTATAAGAGTCCCCAAAAACAAGACGATCCATTTTCATCAGAGAAACCCAGCGAGGGACTTCACTGAGAGAGAGAGAGAGAGAGAGAGAGAGAGAGAGAGAGAGAGAGAGAGATAGAAGAGTAG
>NC_020495.1:11124902-11127024 GCF_000184155.1 Fragaria vesca subsp. vesca | reverse complement strand
TTTTTCCTTTTATGTAACTCTGTAAGTATTAAGAAATCTACATAAGTCATTCATATGAAATCTGTAGATTTCAGAAATCAGTTAAAGTCTGTGATTAAAAATCGATGGTTTTAAGAAATCAGTGAAAGTCTATGAACTTTTCAAAGAGTCTATAGACTTTTCAAAAAGTCAATTGATTAAAATAAGTCTGTATGAATCCAAATACAATACACCCCCCGAAATCTGCAATGATGGACTGTTCAACTATGTTATATCAAGTCATTAATATAGGACGACTACACATGTAGCTAGCTAGAACAGTGGACACACATCCAGTTCCAAGTTAAGTGTCCATTCCTTTTCAACTTAGTTTGTTTCTATGGTTATCGTAATTGTTGATCACTGGTTGGTTCAAACTTTGTCGGCTTGAGTTTTCAAAGCGGTGGTTGGACTAGGGAGTTGAATTGATAACGCGTTTACTTCTTTAAAATGGTATATATGGATATGATAATTGATTTCAAACTTCGTTTTGCTATTTTGAGAAGATATTACCATATATAATTTTGGTGCTCTTGGTATTTCCTATATCTAGTATTTCTTTCTCGAAATGAATTCGTCTCTGATTTTCCACTTGAAGCAAGTATAAGTGTTGTAATGTTCTTGTGCATGATCCATCTCTTACAACAATTAATGTCATAAAACCGCTAGCGTCTAGCTAATAGACTAATCAAGTCAATACGTTTCATCTTTCACACATAGGCTAGCTCTTACCAATTCGATTATATGAGGTGGCTAGGTTATATGTAATGAATACTCATATAAAGAAATAAATATTTTAAGCAATTATTATATATGAAAATTTCATCTAGCTAGTACGGCTCAAACAAACAGAAATACCCCAAAATCCCAAATACTATAGATTGAAGTCATTGAACGGATGTGTGGAGTTTCGTATATTTCATTATAGTTCTATGATTAAGATTATCATTTCCTATTTTGATCCCTTTCGGCTCAGACTAATTGAGGCGGCTAGGCCGTCGGTACGTTAGAGAGTTTTAAAACATTGCTCACAACCCAGCTGACGTACGACACAAGGACTTGGAAGTCGAAAGATATATATGTATATATAGCACTCGACGTCAAAAATTATCCATCCACATGGTTTAAATCTCAACGGAAAAAACATCCTTGGGCAGTTTATATAAATATATATATATAGAACTATGTAGAAAGCAAAGCTAATTTTGATTTTGTGCTCGTCGTTTTAGCTCAGTATTCTTCCTATTTGTCCAGGTAATTAAGAATTGACATGCATCAGTGATCATATTGTGTACGCGTGAAAAGATTTAACATCACCCAGTACTGCCGGAAAAGATTTAACATGCTGTATAATAGAGTTCACATTCATAACGTCACTCCCAGATTTTGAGGCTGCAGAGAGTGCAGAGTCAAGATTTGCAACTTTGATATGATAATTGCTATTACTATCCTCGTTAGCTAGTAGCTACCAGACAAAGATTAATCAACAATATCGGCATCATGTAGTTATGAGACAAACCCCATCCCATTCTCTCTTGTATATATATTTATATCACGAGCGAGGAAGAAGATCAAGCTTACATATATATAAGTGGGAAGCTAGCTCCGGCCTCCAGAGAGATCATACCAATCGAGCTCTATAGCTAGCTCCCTCAAAACTAGCTAGATCTGTGTTATACATGTATGATATGCAAACCAACACAGAGAAAGAGCTCACTAGCAGAAACATGGATGAGAAGGATGAGAAGGCTGCAGTTACAAACTCAGATGAGCCTGAAGTTAAGTACAGTGGGATCAAAGCCATGCCCTTTGTTATAGGTAAGGAAATGGGAACTTGTTTCGAGATTAATTTGTTAAGGTCTGAATTCATCAAGTATGTAGTTGAAACCAGTTATTTATATATTGCAGGGAATGAGACCTTTGAGAAGCTAGGAACACTGGGAACCTCATCCAACCTGTTGGTCTATCTCACCACAGTCTTCAACATGAAAAGCATCACAGCTACAAATCTTGTCAATATCTTCAATGGCACCATCAACGTTGCTACCTTGCTAGGAGCCTTCCTATGCGATACATATTTCGGCCGTTACAAGACCTTGGGATT
>NC_020495.1:11116768-11124882 GCF_000184155.1 Fragaria vesca subsp. vesca | reverse complement strand
AAGCTTTGCAGATGGACAGATCAATAGGTCCGAAGTTTCTTTCCCACCAGGTTGGATGAACATAACCTCCATGCTCGCACTTGCTATATGGATCTTGACTTACGAGAGGATTTACCTCCCTCTAGCCAAAAATTCAGCAGATCGTCGCAAACCGATCTTCGATTCACAATGACACAGAGAATCAATACAGGCATCGTCCTTTCGGTTGTGACAATGGTGGTGTCTGGGATCGTAGAAGAACACAGAAGGAAATCTGCATTGAAGCATGGCTTGTTTGTTTCGCCCACAAGTTTCGCATTGCTGTTGCCACAGTACTTCTTGACGGGACTGACCGAGGCATTTTCTGCTGTTGCCATAATGGAGTTCTTCACCATGCAAATGCCGGAGAGCATGAGGACTGTTGCTGGAGCAATCTTCTTCCTTAGCTTGTCGGTTTCGAACTACTTAGGCTCGTTCGTAGCCAACATGGTACACAAGGCGACTGAGGGAAAATCTCCATGGGTTGGAGGTCACGACCTTAACAAGAACAAGCTCGACTGCTACTACTACATCATTGCTGCTTTGGGGGCTGTGAATTTTGTGTACTTCAATTTGTTTGCAAGACATTATGTGTTGGTTAGTAAGAAGCCTGGTAGTGACAATGGGAAAGGAGAAGTGCAGCTAGAGAACCCGAATCCGATTGCTCGTGATAGTTCAAACGAAGAAAGCAAAGCTTGAAGGGTTGAAAGTACTGAACGTAATTAGATTTTTCTTGTTGCATGTCCTATGATCCTTATGTAGAATCGATAGACAGTTGCATTTTCTTTTCTTTTATCAACGTTTGATCTAGTATGTGGTTAAGGTCCTGTATTTTCTTGTTTCTTTTACCCAATCACCCATGACAGGATTCTACAATAATTGAAACATGTTGAAATTATGAAGAAAGATGTGAATCAAACAACATCACGTACAGGATTATTAGCCTCAAGAAAAAAATGAAGCTACACTAATAGTGATTGTGATCTAAATCGATTAAGCAATGCATGTGGATAGTATGAACTTGAAAATTAAGCTATGTTTTGCAGTATGAAATCTGCAATGATGGATGTTGCCAATACTGTTCAACTATGTTATCAAGTCATTAATATAGGACGACTACACATGTAGCTAGCTAGAACAGTGGACACCAGCAGTTTCAAGTTAAGTGTCCATTCCTTTTAATCAACACACACACATTTTCGACAAGGGACGCAAACTTAGTTTGTTTCTATGGTTATCGTAATTGTTGATCACTGGTTGGTTCAAACTTTGTCGGCTTGAGTTTTCAAAGCGGTGCTTGGACTAGGGAGTTGAATTGATAACGCGTTTACTTATTTAAAATGGTATGTATGGATATGATGATTGATTTCAAACTTGGTTTTACTATCACTGTTTGAATACAAGTGGATTTTATTAATAAAATCAGGAACTCGATCATTCTTGATTGAATAATCCAATCCGGAGTTCAATAACCTCCGGAGTACTTAATGGGTAAAAATATCCTTAGTAACCTTAATTTGCCCATAATTACCTTTTTAGGGGAAAAGTTTAATTTGCCCATAACTAAAGAAAGCCATTTGCATTGTGATTCTATTTCCATATATAATTTTTTGAGAAGATATTACCATATATAGTCGGTGCTCAAGGAAATTGGTATTTCCTATATCTATCTAGTATTTCTTTCTCGAAATGAATTCGTCTCTGATTTTCCACTTGAAGCAAGTAAGTGTTGTATTGTTCTTCTGCATGGTCCATCTCTTACAACAATGTCATAAAAACCGCTAGGCGGTAGGCCGGCTAGCGTCAATACGTTTCATCACAGGCTAGCTCTTACCAATTCGATTATATGAGGTGGGTTATATGTTAAGTATTTGATTAACATAAATAAATATTTTAAGCAATTATTATACCCGACTCAGCTGCAGCTAGACACTATATATGAAAATTTCATCTATCTAGTACGGCTCAAACAAACAGAAATACCCCAAATACTATAGATTGAAGTCATTGAACGGATGTGTGGAGTTTCGTATATTTCATTATAGTTCTATGATTAAGATTATAATTTCCTAATTGATCCCTTCGGCTCAGACTAATTGAGGAGGCTAGGCCGTCGGTTAGAGAGTTTTTAAAACATTGCTCACAACCCAGCTGACGTACACAAGGACTTGGAAGTCGAAAGATATATATTTGTATATATAGCACTCGACGTCAAAATTATCCATCCACATGGTTTAAATCTCAACGGAAAAAACATCCTTGAGCAATTTCTATAAATATATAGAAAGCAAAGCTAATTTTGATTTTGTTCATCGATCACTACCTGATCGGTGAAAATGATATGTCTATATAGATCTTTTACTCGCTTGTGCTCGTCGTTTTAGCTCAGTATTCTTCTTCCTATTTGTCCAGGTAATTAAGAATTGACATGCATCAGTGATCATATTGTGTACGTGTGAAAAGATTTAACATCACCCAGTACTGCCGGAAAAGATTTAACATGCTGTACAATAGAGTTCACATTCATAACGTCACTCCCAGATTTTGAGGCTGCAGAGACTGCAGTCAAGATTTGCAACTTTGATATGATAATTGCTATTGCTATCCTCGTTAGCTTGTAGCTACCAGACAAAGATTAATCAACAAAGTGAGAAACGTATCAGCATCATGTAGTTATGAGACATACCCCATCCCATTCTCTCTTGTATATTTATATCACGAGCGAGGAAGAAGATCAAGCTTACATATATATAAGTGGGAAGCTAGCACCTCCAGAGATCATACCATTCGAGCTCTATAGCTAGCTCCCTCAAAACTAGCTAGATCTGTGTTATACATGTATGATATGCAAACCAACACAGAGAAAGAGCTCACCAGCAGAAACATGGATGAGAAGGATGAGAAGGCTGCAGTTACAAACTCAGATGAGCCTGAAGTTAAGTACAGTGGGATCAAAGCCATGCCCTTTGTTATAGGTAAGGAAATGGGAACTTGTTTCGAGATTAATTTGTTAAGGTCTGAATTCATCAAGTATGTAGTTGAAACCAGTTATTTATATATTGCAGGGAATGAGACCTTTGAGAAGCTAGGAACACTGGGAACCTCATCCAACCTGTTGGTCTATCTCACCACAGTCTTCAACATGAAAAGCATCACAGCTACAAATCTTGTCAATATCTTCAATGGCACCATCAACGTTGCTACCTTGCTAGGAGCCTTCCTATGCGATACATATTTCGGCCGTTACAAGACCTTGGGATTTGCTTCTGTTTCTTCTTTTGTGGTATTTGATCTACATATATACTGATTATTTCTTTGTACTCCCAAACTAAACCTTTGTGCTTCGTTCGTGTGCATGCTTATTGTTCACACTTCACACTTCACACTTCACAGTAGTATGAAAACTAGTAGACTGTCTGATTCGTACTTTGTTTCTTCTCTGGTGGATTAATAGGGAATGCTGGTGCTAACTTTAACAGCTGCAGTTGCACAGCTACATCCTCCACACTGTGTGCCAACAGGGCCATGCAGTGGCCCAACACCATGGCAAATGGCATTTCTGTTGAGTGGCCTAGGATTACTAGTTGTTGGAGGTGGTGGGATTAGACCCTGCAACTTATCCTTTGGTGCAGACCAGTTTAATCCCAATAGTGAGTCAGGGAAGAGAGGTCTCAGTAGCTTCTTCAATTGGTACTACTTCACCTTCACATTTGCCATGATGGTTTCTTTGACAATCATCGTCTATGTGCAAACTGATGTGAGCTGGGCATGGGGTCTGGCAATTCCCACATTTCTCATGTTCTTGTCATGCGCAATGTTCTTTTTGGGTTCCAAAATCTATGTGAAAGTGAAACCAGATGGTAGTCCATTGACAAGTGCAGTGAGGGTTTTAGTCGCCGCAGCCAAGAAGAGGCGGTTGAAGTCACCGGAGCAACCGTGGTTGTCGCTTTACAATCATATACCAACCAGCTCAATCAACTCCAAGATTCCCTACACTGATCAACTCAAGTAAGAACATCTTTAGCACTCTCTATTATAGTTTTTAACTATTTTAGAGAGTGTGTTTAACTTTTTTACATAGTTTAGGAGCTCCGACAGACTAGCCAAAGTTCAGCTATTATTTTAGCTATCTCGCTAGCCAAATATAGAGAAAGCGAGATAACTCAGATGAGGCTAGCTATAATTTAATACATTTCTTTTAAGATATTTTACGTAATATATAAATACATTTAAACTATTTAATCTTTATTTGAAGCATAATATTAATGTAATGCTAGCTAAAATAGAGAGCATTGATGCAGACATATTTTTAAAGTGGTTAGCTAAAATGACATATTAGCTAATTTAACTAAAATTTAACTCAAAAATAACTAGCATTGTTAAAGATGTTTTAAGTGAACTATATAATAGGTGAGGCTGACCTATTAATATAATAAGTACGTGAACTATATAATAGGTGAGCCAGAACTAAAACTAATAGGTGAGGGTGACAGTTCTGGCTGTTATTGAAATTTGGCAAGTTAATTAGGCTTAGAACTATCAATCATGCCTTGCACATTCGACAAAAATGTTCCAGGTAATTAGTTCAAATGGTCTATTCGATCAATTGTGCATATTTGCCTCTTACACTACCAAACAATCAATCTAGCTAGCATACCAAATTCATGCAACTCGTTGAATAGTCGTATGATCAAACAATGGTAAAATTGCCAAACTATATATTTAGCATCATACATTAATTCAATAATAAGAAATATACATACTCTAATTATAGTAGTTTACGTTACTAATTATTATATATTTGATTTCTTATGTCGTTTAAAATATTGATGTTATATTTTATATTTACATGAGACGCTCTTAAGTTGTTCATCGTAACATGTTTAATAGCTGAATTATCACTCTAGCAATATTTTAAACAAACAATTTTCTTTCAACAAACAAATTAAACTCAAAACTTTTTCCAGTTTTCAACTAACTGGTGCGATGTACATGGCTTGTAAATGTTGATTAACATGTCCACTTTCTTCAATTTTCATATCGTTTACTCTGTCTCATCTGTTCTCAGAGTCCTGGACAAAGCTGCCATCATCACCGAAGAAGACACAATCAACTTGGACGGATCGGTAACAAACCCTTGGAAACTCTGCACAATGCAAGAAGTAGAACAAGTGAAATGCCTTGTTAGAGTGATCCCCGTATGGCTTTCGTCCTTCATATTCTACATTGCCATGGTCCAAATGCAAACCTCTGTAGTCTTCCAAGCAATTCAATCCAATAGGCGCCTCAGCGGCACCAGTTTCGATATCCCTGCCGCGACGTACATAGTCTTCTCAATGGCGAGCCTCACACTCTGGATACCCTTCTACGATAGAGTCATTGTACCGAAACTGCGAAAAGTTACAGGAATAGAAGACGGTATCACCCTGCTTCAAAAGATGGCAGTTGGGATGGTGCTTGCATAGTAACAATGCTGGTGTCTGCCTTAGTTGAAGTGAAGAGGAAAACTTGGCCTTGTCTAGTCCCATAGGAATGGACACTAGAACAGGTGCAATATCTTCCATGTCTGCCTTTTGGCTCATACCACAGTTAACCATAATAGGACTTGCAGAGGCATTTACTATTATATCTCAAGTGGAGTTCTACTACAAGCAATTCCCAGAAAACATGAGAAGTATTGGTGCAGCTTTTTTGTTTGTGGGATTTGCAGGGTCGAATTACTTGAACAGTTTTTTGGTGTCGATAGTTCACCATACCACTAGTCGTAATGGGTCAATTGGGGACTGGTTGCCTGAGGATCTTAACAAGGGGAAATTGGATTACTTTTACTACTTAGTTGCTGGATTGGAGTTCATAAATTTGGTGTATTTTGTGCTAGTCGCTAGGTGGTTCAAGTACAAAGGAAGTGGAGGCAGTGTGGCATCTGAAGTTGGGTTGGAAAATATGCAATCTGAGAACCATCTTGTTTGATAGCTTAGCCAATTGTGATAAATGTAGAAATGTCATATATAATATGAATATGTCTTAGATACAACGGTTCTACACTTCTACACAATGCCGAAAGATTTTATATACTTGCTACTGTATATACAATAAAAAAAATATCATATTGCATACATGCAATGACAATAAAGGATATAAAATGATTATATCGAAAGGAGATTAGCATAGCGAAATTCATACTTCTTATTTTGCAATCCACCCTTTATTAATTTCTTCTTTTAGTTGAAACTCTAATAAAAGAAAAATTAGATTACTAAAAAGTAACGCATGAAACGTAAATTACAAGAGCTTGAATATTTCACTTCCCATATGATTAGAATTGCACAAAATACTTCATTACAACAAATCATTTTGAGCTGGATACTCATGTATGTCTCGATCACACTCAACGCGTGCATGTTTCTAGTCCACCAAGTACTATTTGTATTGTGTTTGACTCGAAATCTCACCATCATGCATGTTTGTGAGATATTTATCGAATCGTCATGATGCTTAGTTTTCAATTATTAAATGTGCGTTATTGTGAAAAAAACATCAAAGCTACTGATCAAAAACCAAAATAGTACAAATACCAAACATACACACTAGTACTAAGCGGACTGACAGATAGAACATACCACAAACGTCCCTAAACAACTAGTCATCATGGATACAAACATTCACAAATTAAAGTCCATCATCAAACCATTCATGAAGAATAGTACTCGAATCAAACACATCCAGTGTCCAAACCCAAAACGCAAACCACTGCAGACCACCGGAAGAAAAGATCTCCATTTATAAGCAGAATGAAAGATAGACGCATGTCGTCCATGCAATACTGAATCTGGCTGGAAATAAATAACATTGCTGTCGTTTACTTTCTCTCAATAAATGTCTGTCTGATTTCATATATAAGAAACGCAGAACTAAAAGAAGCTTTGATATCCAAATTCAATGAAAATGATGAGTGACTTTGCATGAGCCTCATGTCGTGTTGATTCATATATGTCAACCATGCATGGAATCCTTTAACAAATCGAACACGTCCGGTACTAATTAAACTTATACCAAAAGAGCTAAAACCTCATACTCCCAAATCTTCAGTTAGATTCTTCATTAGGTAATGTAAAAGATATTTCATAATATTATCAGGAAATTAGTACATATTTTGTTAAGATATCTTTGTTTTTAGGAAGTGTTTTATTTTGTTTGATAAGGAAATTAGTCAAGTTTAGTAGATTCTTACTGTTTCTCTTTGCCAACAGAAAGTCTTTCTGCAATGGGAAATCGCAGAAACAAATGGACTGATAGTCAAAGAGGACAGACTTGGTGGTCCAACAACTACATATATAAGTATAACAAATCTCAGGAAAAGTGAGAAAACACATTTGTCATAATCAAACTGGTAAAATATAACTAGTTGTGGGCAGGTAAGATTCCTATATCTCATGACTAGCTCCATCATTTTACCTTTTCATTATTTTATTGCTTAATCATGGAGATTTTGGCCTGAAACTCTAGCACTGACTTCACTGTTAACAACCCAGAAAGAGTTTTAGAGAGACTGAACCATGGAGAACAGTGAAAGAGAATCCATGGTGAAGGTGAAGGTGAATGAGGATCAGTGTTCAATAGCTGAAGAGAAAGTAATCTACAGAGGATGGAAAGCCATGCCATTTGTCATAGGTGAGATTTGAGAATAACCCTTCTCTCAGTTTTTTTGATCTCCCTCATGTGGTTATAAGTTTTTTTTTTCTGTTAAATCATATATAGTTTTGGTGTTAGTGTTTTGACTTGATTCTGAGTGACCCTTTTGCATAAAATTTTAGGAAATGAAACCTTTGAGAAGCTAGGAGCCATTGGCACCTTATCCAACCTCTTGGTCTATCTCACTAAAGAGTTCAACATGAGCAGCATTAGAGCTAATACTATACTCAGCATCTTCAATGGCCCCACCAATTTTGCTACTTTGATTGGAGCTTTTGTATCCGACACATACTGGGGTCGTTTCAAGACCATTGCTTTTGCTTCAGTCGCTTCCTTAATGGTACTTGAATTATACTACCAATTTTTTTTTTCTTCGAATATTTACTATTGATAAGGTCCATAGT
>NC_020495.1:11080863-11116025 GCF_000184155.1 Fragaria vesca subsp. vesca | reverse complement strand
GTACAATTCTGATCAGAAGTCCCCTAACTGACATGTTATTATCACCTCCCTTAGATGCCTTGACAAAGCAGCAATCCTGACGCCGGAAGACAAATTAAACACAGATGGATCAGCAGCCAATCCATGGAGACTTTGCAGCATGCAGCAAGTAGAAGAAATGAAATGTCTAGTGAGACTGTTACCAATATGGGCTGCAGCCCTCGTGTACTATATTGTTATAGTCCAACAACACTCCTATACAACTTACCAAGCTCTTCAATGTGATAGAAGACTTACAAAACACTTCGAGATCCCAGCTGCATCCTACTATGTCTTCTTGATGATAGCCATGACCATTTGGATCCCTATCTATGACCGACTTGTCGTCCCATTTCTCCAAAGACGCACAGGGATAGAAGGAGGCATCACAGTGCTGCAAAGAATTGGAGCTGGCATTTTTCTCTCTATTGTCTCCATGTTAGTCTCTGCAATCGTAGAAGAGCGTCGAAGGTCATTAGCTCTAACCAAACCATTATCAGGTAGTAACGTTTCGTCCATGTCAGGCTTCTGGTTAATTCCTCAGCTCGCATTGGCTGGACTTGCAGAAGCATTCGCTGCCATTGGTCAAACTGAGTTCTACTACAAGCAATTCCCTGAAAACATGAGAAGCGTTGCAGGGTCTTTCTTCTTTTGTGGAATGGCAGGTTCAAATTACTTGAATAGTTTCTTGATTTCAGTAGTCCACAGAGCCACAGAGGGGGCTGCAACCGGAAATTGGCTGCCGGAAGATCTCAACAAGGGGAGGCTTGATTACTATTACTACTTGATTACTGCTATTGCCACTGTTAACTTCGGATACTTTTTGCTCATTGCAAGCTGGTATCAGTATAAAGGTACAGGGATCGATAATAGTACTCTTGAAGTCGAAGTTACTGAGAAAGTGGCCTAAACAGCCTCAGAAAAATGCTGCTTGATGATGAAGCTTGGTATTCAATAATTATATCAGTAGTGTTCTATAGAGAATTCCTCGTATATGTAATTTAGTTCTACATTAGAATTATTAATAATCACTCCAGCCTACCATCCACCAACGATTGAGTTCTCACCATATATGCAACTCACTTCTCACTTCTCACCATAACTTCAAATTTAGTACGAATCAGAACAAGGAACTTGGCAAAGAAACTCACCATTCCTTGGTACAAATCACCCCAAATGCTCTCCTACCAAAAAAAAAAAACCCAGAAATTAATAAACCAAAAATGAAAACTCACAAGCAGTTGGCTAGCTCCCGCAATGCAAGACTGAGAATGATAACAAAATGAGAATTTCATAAAGCACCAATCTAGCTAGCCAAGATTTAGTTACACAAACTTTGGTCACATTACCAACTTTAATTCACTGAAGACACAAAGTTAAACAATCTAAATTCCACTACAGAAGTTACTTGATCAGTCCAGGCTAAAACCTCTGTTGTTACCTGGGGATGAGAAAGACTTGGAATTTGGGCTGTTGGCGTTGGCAACCAAGATACTTTTCCGGTGCCATTCCGGCAGCTGAGGCCTCGGCTTCTTTCTTCGAGATAAGGAAGGCCTGAGAGACGAAGCTGACGTCATTGACGACGACTAAGGTGGCAGAGAACTGAGGAATGTGATCAGGGCCTTGCATTCGATTTGGATACACAAATGGAGCCTTTGAATGAAAAATGGGTTCTTGAAAAGAGATTTGAGCTTTCCCGGTTGGATCCGAATTTTAAAGTGAGGAGTCGGTGATGTTAGTTAAAATTTATAAAATCTAGGTTTTTTATCTAATTCAAAATTCAAAGGTCTTAAAAATTGACACATCACTGTTATATTAATTTTTCATTTTTAATCTAAACCCCAGTTAACTTCTGTGTAACTATCATTAACCCTAACAACAAAAAAAAGCTCTAGGATTTTGTCGGCCTTTCTTCGACACCTGACTTGCTCCATTGTTGCCTCTCGATCTGTGCTTCCATGGAAACTCTTCCGTGGATAATGAGTTCCTCCTGTAAATGAGCTCTTGATATTTACTTGATCTATGTGTTTAATTAATTGATAAAATGCAAAACCTAAAGGCTATTTGAAAGATTGAATAGCAAAACCCAGTTAAATGCATGAGTTTAACCTCTTCGTCTAGGCAGGCTATAATCTCGTCTGGGTTTTGCTCAGATTCTATTTTTACAAGAATGGTTCCCACCTTTTTTAAATTTTAATCCCCACACCTCAAATATAGTCCTCTCGCGAGACTATAAAAAATAAAAAATTCATCTCTTTTCTTCGCTAACAACCATTTCGATTTTCCGCCACCAAAATTTATCTGCCCTGCTCTACTCCATTTCCTTTAAATTAATCCCATTCACTTCAGATCGATACTATCTTTGTTTATGGCTCTGTTCTGCTCTACAGCCTCTACTTTTACTTTGTTCACATGAGAGTCAATGCCTCCCTTACCCGGCGTTAAATGTTATTATGTTAACCATCAATGACCAGCAAAGCGCCATCAAAGACGGCTAGCAAAAAGAAAGACTGACATAAGTAGAGAGAAACAAGCAACACCACAACAAGTCAGGCATAGAAGAAAGACACGAGTGCCATGACGAGAATTGTTTTTCTTCTTCTTTTTTTCTATGGAGTTAACGATATAGTTAACAAGAAGTTAACTGGGGTTAGGCTAAAAATGAAAAATTAAAGTAATAGTGATATGTCAATTCTTAAGACCCTTGGATTAGATAGAAAGCCTAAATTTTATAAACTTTAACTAACTTTACAGACTCCTCACTTTAGAGGAGCCGAATCCTTCTGGGTTTTCGAAAACATTTGAGCTTTCAAAAAAGGGCTCACTGTTTGAAATGATGTGTGCGTCTCTGGATTTCATTGTTTCTTATTATTCAGCAGCTCATTTTTAGAATGGAGACACTTATCCATTGCCGGCCTCGACACTTGGGGGCTGTTGGGGCTTCTCTGATTTAGGTGAGTTTGTGTAATTGTTCGGGATTTGTTACATTGCTTTCTACTTCTTTATGTTTGAGTGAAAATTTTGTATTGTGTATGTTCCAGAAAGACTTCCTTCATGTAGCGTGGCCTCGAAGCGTGACCATTTGTTTCAGGTACAGTTTCGTTTCGCTTGAATTGCTCCTGTCATTGGTATTGTTTTGGAATTCTGATGTTGGAATCCTGACTACGTACACTTTTCTGAGGACAGGCATTTATATTGAAGAGTTTCCCTTGGCGCTTCTATGTAAATTTTTTGTGGTAAAAACTGATGACATACAGGTGAGTGCCAAACTAGACTGGACAAATGTAGAGGTTTCATCTTAAGGGATTTGCCTTGTTATATTTTAGGCAATTTGTTACTTCTGAAAGTGTTGGTAATTCCGGGACTGAAGAGATCCTAATGTTGTTGTTGCTTGTAATCTTATCTAGATTGGCCGCTTGTATTGAAAACAAGATCTAGAAAAGCAGCCAATCCATGAAGACTTTGCAGCATGCAGCAAGTGGAAGAAATGAAATGTCTAGTGAGTGTACCAATATGGGCTGCACCCCTCGTGTACTACATTGTTATAGTCCAACAACACTCTTACGCAACTTACCAGCCTAGATGATTAAGCTTGCCGCTTGGTATTCAACAAGTCAAATTTGTAGTGTTCTATGGTAGCCTAGTATATGCAACTTAGTTCTTAGACATTTCGAATTATTAATAATCACTCCAGCCTACCATCCACCAACGATTGAGTTCTATACTTCTCACCATAACTTCAAATTTAGTAAACATCACAACGAGGAACTTTGCAAAGAAACTCACCAGTCCTTAGTATTTCAAATTTAAGAACGTTGTATACCTTGTTGAACGTGGAATACAAGGTTAATGCAAGCTCACAGTGCTATTTTGCCATTGAATTATGTGGAAGTTACGTGGGTGGGGAAAAATAGAAAAGAGAGAAACCTGAAAGGGTTGGTCTCATTTTAATGTGAAGCAAACATGTCGTGAATGGTTTGGATTAATTGAGCATGTATCAGTATCACAAAAGGGGATAAGGAGGTAGAGGAAAAGGAACCAGAAAACAGCTGATTGCAGCACTCATTTTACATGCAAAAAATAAACTGAAAGCAGAGTAGCAAATTTAAAAGGATTTCTCTACTAGGTTACTCACAACATGCCGAGTACCTGTCTTTACTCTCAGCAATACTAGGATTCTGTCACGCTATAGTAAAATAAACTGTCCCTGAACTAGACTGTGTAAGCTTGCTGAATTGTGTCGATGTCGAGACCCTTCAATCGCACCACTGACTCTACGTGACCTTTCAGTGTATGCAGTTCTCTCAACCTACACGAGAAATGAATTTGCAGTTAAACATCAACATAGGAATCAAAAGTACAGCAGAATTGCCAGTCAGAATCCACTTTCTGTATCAGTGTATCAAAAGATTGCTGCTCACCTTGCGATTTCAGCTCTTCTTTTGGCTTCTTCAGCCATATGATTGAGTTCAGTGAAATGTGTTCTTTCAGTAAACATCTTGGTATCTGGTGGTTGCAAACCATGCAATGTTCTTTGTGCATGTGCCCATTGAAGCTCACGTTGTTCCTTGCCAAAGTCCTTTTGCCTTGTAAAAGCAATCTAGAACACAAAACAATCCCTCAGACCACAGCTCACAGGAAAGTCCCTAGTCACGTAAAACAATTAAAGAAAGCAAAATCATACCCTTTGCTCAATGAGAAGATCCCAAGCCTTCCCACTGAGAGCATAGCGTATCATGAACTTTATGATATCCAGTGGGATATAGAATACGATATTATAGAGCCAGATCACCCCAGCCCAACCCCATCCAATCCCTTCGATTGCAGCAAAACTCCAGTTAGCATACACTGCTATCAAGGTGGCAATCTGCTCAAAATGGACGATCAAAAGTTCAGTGCTACCTCTTAAATCAATCAAAATGAAGAGAAAAATGAAATTATTTTGAAATCAGCTCACCAGCTGGGCTATCAGGAAAGCCACAAAAAGTAACATTCCAGGCCGCTCAAGAAAGGACCAACCTCGAGAGCGTGTGACAAAAATGAGGGCCTGGCTAATGATGCTAACTTGTAGATATATAGCAGAGGCAAGTTTCCGGAAGTCATCATTAGCTGTTTTCTCAAGAGTTGACACCCCAAATGTCCTCTGAAAAGAAAGTGCCCAGAAATCAATAAACCAAAAATGAAACATCACAAGCAGTTGGCTAGCTTCGGGAATGCAAGACTAAGAGATCATTTTAGGAACAGAACATGGCACGTATTCTTACTGGGAAGAAGTCTGTTTTGTATGCTGCCCAAAAGAATATCACAGTCATTATTGCCAAGTAGGAACCGAGCACAATTCCAGTAGCAAAAATCTCGGCCAGCTTCCAGCTATCTGGCAGAGGAGATGGTTTGACCCTATCCTTTGATATCGTCATGATAGTACCTAAAAGGGCATAATGCTAGTAAGTTGCTGCAGAGACTAACCCATTAATATATCACTTCAGTCAAAAACAAGGCAAAGTACAATTTTGAGTGTGTAACAATTTCTAACCAATAAAATTCTACAGAAGAAAACACATGACAGCAATGATGAGGACTACTAAATGGCGGCAATGTTGAATAAAAAATGGCGCTAACAAGAGGCATAACAAACATGATAGCACAAACCATGAGAGAGAGAGAGAGAGAGACTGACAGACAGAATTTTGAATGGGGAAAGAAAGAACAAACCATCATTGAGGATTGCAATAATAAGCACCATGAAAGGTGGAAAGTCGAACTTCCATATGAGGGCCAGCAACATGAAACCCATCTGCCAACATATTAAATGATCAGATGAGTGAGGAATACTGAATACTCAACATAAAAAGATAATTATAATAATAAAAAGAAAAGGTTCCATCTACAAGGATAAAGTCATCAAACCAAGAAACAACTCACTTACCACAATACGAATTGTGATGGAAACAGCATATATCTGCCAATACAGAGAACAAATTTGGTTATCAATAGCACCATTCATGTGAAGATAACACTACGAAAAAACAGTCTACCACATTAGAAAACAAAGCTTACTGTGTAATTTTTCATCCTCTGGAAGATTGCTCGACTGGTCAAAACGGCACTAATGATTACACTGAGTCCAGGTTCAGTTAGCACAATATCAGAAGCACTACGTGCTGCATCTGTTGCATCAGCAACAGCAATACCAATATCGGCTTTCTTGAGGGCAGGAGCATCATTTACACCATCACCAGTCATTCCACAGATATGTTTCATTGCTTGCAAGCGTTTTACAATCTCGTATTTGTGCTCTGTACCAAACAATATCAGACAAATCATTTTAAGAGGAGGATTGACAACATTTGTAAAATCTTTTGCCTAGCGTGTACCAAAGCCTACAATGGTAAAAGAAGCATACCTGGGAATACACCAGCAAAGCCATCGGCTTTTTCTATCAGATCATCAATGGGTAAAGCCGCAATTGACTCATCCTTGTTCTGTCCTAGTAAAGCTGATGAAGGATACATATTGGTTCCCATTCCCAAACGACGACCCGTTTCCTTTCCTATGGCCAGTTGATCACCTGAGAAAGTACGAGATTGAAAAGCTTCAATTGATTTTATTCAACATCAGGTCACATCACATCTACGTTATTATACAACAAACACCTTTCACTCTGTCTCCATAATAAACATTTTAAGACATGAATCAATATCGTCAGTATATCAAAACCTATCACCCCATAATAAATTTAAGAATTCTTTTGTTAAGATGTTATTTAGACTTCCTAGATTTTCCACAAGCAGGGACACTACAAATTTAAGCTACAATAAAGAGCACACCTGTAATCATTTTCACATTTACTCCAAGATTTAAAGCCCTCCGTATTGTCTCTGCACTATCGTGCCTAGGTGGGTCAAAGAGTGGCATTAGACCAATGAACTGCCATGGGCCTCCAGCACCCTCTTTGATTCCTTCTGGAACTTCCTGCATAATACAAAGAATGAATCAAAATAAATTTAAATTTAACCTAGAAGAGATAAAATAAATATAAAAAATAAGAAATCCAGAAACCTGGTATGCTACAGCAAGGGACCGTAATCCTCGCTCAGCAAACTTATCAATCACTGCATGAACTCTGCGCTCAATGTCTGACTTATTGTGGGCGAGATGTAGAATCTAAAAATAAATAAATAAACATGTTACATTAATAGGTGTATATACACACACACACACACATATATACATATATGTCAGAGATGAATTAGGATGGTGTTAACAAAAAGGAATAACAACAAGAGCATATGGAGAACAATTACCTGCTCTGGTGCACCCTTGCTAACTCTATGCATTTTACCATCACGGTCAATATAAGTCAAAGCAGTACGCTTATCAGTAGGATTGAAAGGAAGGAAGTGTATTTCTTGAATGCCAGCACGTGCCTTTTCATGGAGATAAAAAGAAATTAATCTAAATTAGATAAAAATGCTTCTGTAAATAGCTACATGTAGCTATGTTTGGAAAGGGACAAACCAATCAAAAGATTTACCTCCTTAGGATCAGCCAGCATCCCAACTATAGCAGTATCTATTGCATCTTGATTCTCTGTCCTCGATGCTCGAGCTGCCATCAGAACAACAGTATCCGGATCCACTCCTTTTGCAAAAACCTACAAGTTAAAAGCCAAGCAGACATTTAATAAGAAGTTCATCAAGGAAAAGCATTTTCTCTAATAAATAAGCAGCAGTCTCCTAAACGACCTCAATAAGATTCTTATCAACTGTAAGCTTGTTCAGTGTTAGGGTTCCTGTTTTATCACTACAAAGCACATCCATGCCCGCCATCTCTTCAATTGCTGTCATTCTCTTTGTGATAGCTCCCTGCAGTCAGCATTAACAAAATTACTCATGTCCCAAGCACAATGTATCAAGAACAGTTCTAGCATTCACAAGGAAATACCTGCTGTGCTAATCTATGAGAGCCAATTGCCATAGTCACAGACAGAACTGTGGGCATTGCAATCGGAATTCCACCGATGAGAAGCACAAGTAGATTGTCAATTCCAGGGCGATAATCTCGGTCTTGAATCGGGTACATGACAATAATCTCTATTACCATACCCACAGCGATAGAGCATATGCAGAAATTCCCTATTGCAGTTAAGACCTGAGAATGAAATGGAAAGAATAAAACAAATTATCTCAATAATGACAATGTGCAAAAGTCCATGATAGCAAATAACACTATTGTTCCCTTACCTTTTGGAAGTGGCCCACTTGGTTAGTGCTATCAACGAGATGAGCAGCCTTCCCAAAGAATGTATGCACACCTGTAGCAATGACCACTGCTTCAATCTCTCCTTGTTTGCAAGTTGAACCAGAGTACACACCATCTCCAGGGCCTTTTGTCACGGGAAGAGACTCGCCTGTAAGGGCAGACTGCAAATTGAAATAAAAACATCAGAGAGAGCCAAAATGTTCCAGCATAGGTCTATAAACATTAAACTTGAGCATTATTAACACTAATGAACAGACACAGATGTAGTCATAGATAAACCTGATCAATTTTTAAGGGATCCCCTTCAAGCAGCCGTGCATCAGCTGGAACGATATCGCCAAGTTTGATGCTAATTATGTCTCCAGGTACTAGGACAGCGGCATCTTGCTCGTTCCACCTTCCATCTCGAAGCACCTGTACATATATTTCGTTAAATATGGAACCAACAAACAAATTCAAGCATACATCACCATAAATTCCTACTCATGCATCAAAAATTTAATTAATAGACCAAGATGTAGCCTACGACCTACTGTTCACCATAATAGAAGCAGTAAATACCACCCTAAAAACAAAACAAAAGGACAATAAGTTTGCAAATCCGATACCTTGGCTTTAGGCGCAAGACGAGCCATGAGAGCCGCTGCAGCATTACCCGCATTATTTTCCTCAATGAAACTAATGGTGGAGTTGATAACCAGCAGAGTAATGATACCCACAAAATCTTGCCAGTCCGGAGGCTTGCCCTGCATACAGATAAACAACGTTACAAATCAACAAACAAATCACCCAAAACAGAAGCAGCCTCACAAAACTAGCAACAGTAACCCGAAAAAGCTTAGCACTTACTCCTCCATTTGCAAGAGCAATGGCCATTATAGCAGCAGCTTCCATAACCCATGAGAGAGGATTCCACATAAAGCCCAGAAACTTGATAAATTTGCTCTCCTGCAACACACCCCATACCACACAATTGTGTTAACATGAAAGAAGAAAACACAGTTCACCAAAACCAAGAAGATAAAAGCAAAGGGAGCCGTGAATTATGAGAAGAAGAAAAAAAATAACCTGCTTTTCCTCAAGCTTGTTGTGCCCAAAAATGGTTAATCTTTCCTCAGCAGCCTCACTGGTGAGACCCTCTTTGCTACATCTCAGATTCTCAAACACCTCCTCAATGGGTATGTTTTCCTACAACCACAGAGTTCATAACATTAGAGAACAAAAACCACACAGAAAAAACCAAGGAAAACAAGCAAAAAGCTTTGAGCTTTCTCAGATCTATATACCAAATCAACCGTCTCCTTCAGCACGGCGTCCAGCACTTCAGGCTTCTCCTCCGCCATCTCCTTCCTCTCGTCACAGCTCTACAGAAGAAGAAGCATTCACCCCAAAGATCAGAAACCAAAGAACACAAGAAAAGGGTGATGAAGTTGGAGAGGAAGATGAGCAGTACCCGGTTGTAAAGAGTGGATTTTGATAAGAATTAGGGGTTGAGGGACCGAAATGAGGGCGACCCTGCTTCACCAAAATGGCAGAAAGAGGATGATGAACCGCTCACAGAGAGTGGCAAAGCAGTCAGTAACAGTCACAAGCTTTTCCACTACCTCTCTTTTTATGTCAAAATTCTTGCTGCTTCAAATTACTTGAAACAAAAAACAAAAAAAAAGTTGATAAGTCCCTCACTAGTATTTTGACCTGAAAGCTCAAAACTTTTGTTGGTAACTTTGAGCAAAAAAAAAAAAAGAGGGGATTTTTATTCTTTTGTCTTTACAGGTGAGACCAGATAAAATTTTATTTTCTAATATTTGTTTCATAGATGAGGTGACCAACCAAGGCCATTGAGTCATGAATTGCACATGCACTCATGGCATTAGGTGATAAGACCTTTTTTACCTTTTATTTTTCTTCTTTTCTATTTGTTCAAGTTACCCTTTTGTTTTTTTTACTTTGGAATATTTTTGGGGGAAAAGATGTATTTTTATATCTAAATCAAGATTACGTGCAAACGTTTTTTTCAGGTAGTGGAAAGGTTGTACGTTGTTTAGTGATGAGAAGAGTCGCCTGCCTCGTGCGTTCAAGATTATTTTGTTGTGAAACTTGTGATTAATTGTGATGAAAATGACTGCTTACCTTCAGCCCTAGGTATGAATATTGACTCAAAGTAGTGAAAGGTCATCACTTTTTTTGTTACAATCACGAAGAAAGCATTTTATTTTAAGATAAAATGGTCTTGTATTAGGAATCGTATATGTTTAATTACTGCTCTTTGACATAACACGAATCACACGCATAAATGAGTTTTTGATGTTGAGTTTTGACGCATATGGGTGTATACTATAACGTCAAAAAGGCTTCTCTTTAGCTTTGAAAAGTGATTGATCATTTACTTTATTATTGTTGTCCTAGTATGCTATATGCCGTACATTATCCTAATTTTTGTGCTAAACTTAAGCAAATCTGTTTGTAGTGGATTTATCACTGAAGCATAGAAGAGAGTTGATTAAGCAAGGAAGTGAATCAGAAAACATGAGCTCAACAAAAGGACAGAAACGGAGGAGGTGATGGTAAGCATAATCATCACTAACTTCTCATGACTTTTCATGTTTTTTGGATAGCTAGATGATATTTTCTTGCTCTAGCAAACAAACGACTAATGGAGCAATGATTTGATATGATATGCTTAATATACATGACATAGATACTTTTTTATTTTTAAGATTCGACATGTTTTTCTACCTAATTTACATGTAAAACTTAATATTGTTGTGTCTTTTTTAAGGAGTGTGGTTCTAATAAGGACCAGTAAGTTAAGGACTAGTTGACAACTTATTCGTTTTCACCCATTTTTCGATCACATATTCACATATCGACCGTCTAGTTTGTATATATATATAATATAATCTCTACAAATTTTTATCCAAATTGAAAATCGTTAAGACATTTATAAATGTGATTTACCAATTATAAATTTGAATGACTCTTATTTGACAGATTTGGATCGTCTATTAATTTGATTTAGTTCGATTCCTTAACGATCACCGATTTGACTGAAAATTTGTATAAGTGATCTACTTATATAGACCTACAAAATAAACGGTTGAGATGAAAAAATATGATTGAAAAGTTAGTGCAATAAGCGATTAATGAGAAAATCCTTAACTTAGTGGTCCTCATCAAAACAACTCCCTTTTTTTTAGTCGATTTTAGATATTAATTACGTGTCTAAAATTACTCTATTGCTATGAAATTTTGGTCTAATCAGTGATGAAGTTGAGGTCCACATAGTTCCTCATTGTCCATATTCAAAACATGCATGACACTTGACTTGAAAATTTATAACAAAAGATGACACTTAGAATTAGGAATTTATAACAAGACACTGTTGTAAGATATCACACCATTGTCATTCAATTTAGGTAAACAAACAGCTAGCCCGTCCTTGAACCAACTCTCCGGTTAGGTAGATAGGTATGACTTATTTATTCATCTTCATCAGTTTTTGTTTTTGTTTTTCTTTAGCCGTTGATCGGTTTTCTTCTTAATTCTTCCACTTTATTCATGATATGGATTAGAGATTTTCACTAACCACACTCTGCTTTTTGATCTCTTCTTTCATTATATATTACTAGCATCTTAACCCGCACTATGTGCGTGTGTGAATATTTTGTTTTTTTTGTTTTTTACTATTACAGTTACGCCTTATCTGTTTTGACAGCCCTCCTGCTCATGCTGCTGATGCATTCTTAGATGACTTGTGCGCTGTTTCTAAAGCCAGGAGATCTGGCAACTATTTTAGCATTTAGTCTTTGTTTTTCTTTTGTTTGTGCCTTTTAGGCACCTTTTGTAACAAAAAAAAACAAAAAAGTATGATTTTTCTCCCCACTTTTCTCTCCCCCTCCCACATTTTAAGCTTTTTTCTTTATGTTTTTTTTTCTTGTTTCCAACATTTGCAATTAATAATTTATCTTTCATATGTTAGAAGACATATTTTAAAGTTTTAATCAATCAAGGGCCTTATAGGTAGTTTAAAAATTTAACCGTTGATAAAGTCAAAAAAACCTTATAACTTTATTAATAGAGATATATCGCTTCACTAATTAGTTATTTTCGAATTAAAATATACGTTTGTCACGAAAACAAATAACGTTACCGTATTATAGTTTATTTTTATAATATGTCGGTTAATCAAGACAACCTGATATTATTCCATGACTCGATGATTTTATGTTGTTTCCACATATGATTGAAAGGAGGAGGAAGTGGAAACTGGAAAACATCGTTAGGATTTTTAATTAAGCAGATTCGGGGACGATTAATTAACAGATAATCAGGTTATTAAGCACATGTTGATGCAACATTTAGCGGCCATTAAGTTTTGTCACTTATTGAAATAGGAGAGCATATGTGGACCAATTGCGTGGCAACATGTACAGCATGAGAGTGAGGCCAAGCCCACGTGATTGGATAGACCTTGGTGTTTGGCCCATAACACTAGACTAGTAGAATTATTTGTAATTGTATATACATATGAAATAGACGTGACACAAGTTCTCAAAAAAAGAAAAAGAAATAGACGTGGCACAACAGTAAAAAAGATTAGCTAACCTAGGGTTCATCATTATTGAGGTTGCAATGCACTTTCTATCATCATCATCTTTCTGTAATGCTTCCCATTTCTGTTGGTATTTGATAAAGCTAAAAAGTAAAAAGTAATGCAAGATTCTTCTCTTTCCACGTTGAAGTGATGCATTGTTAAAAATCTGTAATATAGGGATCCGGATTTGCCACCCAGCAAGGGTTGGTGGTCACCGTCCAATCAAAAGAGAGAGAGAAAGAAGAAAGAGAGAGTTGATTGGTTGGTCTCCATGACCACCAACCTTTGCTAGTTGACAAATCCGGTTCTGTAGTATAGTTGGTGAGAAGGCACTCTTGATGACTCGATTTAAAATTGATCGATTCGATTTGAGTAACGAGATGCAGACGAATGGTTCAAATACAATATATTACTAATCGTTCATCTGAAACTAATTAAACACATGAATTATAAGTATTTCACATTTAAACAATAATTTTTTTAGAGTATCAACGACGATATATTTAAAGGCTTTATAGACCCAGAGACTAATCCACGCTGAGAGATTATATCATAACATTTCCTCCTCCCTTACCACCAAGAATAAATTGAGATTTAACTCCAATTAACGTCGGCGGGATTCGAATATGGGTATTGGGGTTCCACACTAAGGCTCTTACTAACTCGACCACCTGTGATGATTCACATTTAAACAAACATATAATCAAAGAATAAGCTGTAATTGGGTAATTTGATTGTTATATTTTTCTTTTTAAGAATTGTTCATTAAATCACAATTACTATTAGGTTGCTTGTACGAGTTGTACCATGTTGAGGTATTAAACGTGTTACGTTAAACAAATTTAAATCCAACCGTCTGATAATCTTTCTTAGAAATAGAAACCTAAGAGCATCTTTAGCATGCTAGCTATATTGACTTCTTAGCCATTTTAGAAAACGAGTTTAATTTTTTATCAATTTTACCAGCTCCAGCAAATTAGTAAGTGGCTAGCTATTTTAACTTTTAGCTTGCTAGTTAGTTAGATAAGGCTCTCTATAATTTATGTTAATTTAGCATACTAGCTATATTGACTCCTTAGCCATTTTAGAGAGCGAGTTTAATTTTTTTTCAATTTTACTAGCTCCAGCAAATTAGTAAGTGGCTAGCTATTTTAACTTTTAGCTAGCTAGCTAGATGAAGCTCTCTATAAATTATGTTAATTCAAAGTATTATTTTTAAGTCATTTTATGTAATATTAAAACATATTTAAATTATTTTTTTTTATTTAATCAATAATATAAATCAAATTTTAGCTGAAATAGCGAGTACTGGTGTAGAGGAATTTCTAAAGTGACCAGCCAAAATGACTTTTTTGCTATTTTGGCTAAAATTTGACAAAAGAATGGCAATTTGACAAAAAAATAACTAGCATTGTTAAAAATGCTCTAAACTCAAGATACTTATTACATAGTACTTAAAAACAATTGATAATCAAGTGTTGTAGAGCTATCGTCCAATTAAACCACAAATTATATACCAACACACATATTATCATATCATATTTAACGATCATGCACTGCATAAACAAAAAGATTGATCCTTTATTGAATTATAAAAGCTCATCTCTACCTTGGTGTGCTTCTTTTTTCTATTTTACCAGCTCATATGAATTGTTTTCTTTAGAGGAAGGCTTTCATAACTTTTTAAGTAATGAAAAAATAACATTAGGAAAGGCTGGCACACATGCGAACCATCGTTTCACGTTTCAAAATATTAGGGGGAATATGACATCTCCAAAAGTGGAATAACATTTTCAGTTTTTCATTATTTTGGGCAGATTTTATGATATTCTTTCAAGAGAAAAATAAAATAAAATAAACCTGCAGACAATTATTAATAGCTAGAATGGGTTCTTGGACCACAAGCCCATGTGGATAACTGGGCCCCGGAAATGCGGTGGGTGACAGACGAGGGCCCGCTACACGTGGCACGTGCCGGTTCGGTAACACAGCGCCCCACACGAGGTTTGTCTCCCTTTTTAAACAGTGTGTACGATCCGTACCAAAGCGTACCACGTCATTTGCCCCTGTTATTGGTCTGAGTGGGTTCCGATACGCTGCAACTCACCCCATCTGTTCTTGATGGGACGTCGGCCTTTCTTACATAAAAATTTACCATCCAGTCCCTCAGTTCTTGTGTATTTTTTTTACATGAGTATCGCTCCGGCTGTTAATAATATATATGTGTGTCGCGGTCTGTTTGATATTGACAACACAGATTTAATTTTGTTGGGCCTATGTCTCTTCATGCATGGAATTAGTGATAGCTCTATGCAACTAACAAAAGAGAGGCTAGGGAAACAAATCGAGTGATTACTTATACTTTCTGAATACAATATTAGTTTGTGGCATCGTTAGTGCGTGACGTTTAAAATGAATTTATTATATGTCGATTTTGCTTGTAGCTTGTACGTATATCTAATTCTTTTAATGATTTGAAAAAAGAAGAAGACCAAAAACACTGATTCGAAGAACTAGCCAAACGTACAATAATATTGAAGTTACAGTCTGTGTGGAGTAAAAAAATCTCATTAATCTAATAAGATCGTGTCAACGTACAATGAATATTTCACGAAGAACTACAACCTCTTCACATTCTTAGTAAATTCTATTTGATTGAACTAGCCAGACGTATAATTGTATATAACAGAGAGTTGATTAATTAGCAACTAAACAATCCATTTCTAGAACAGAAAATGTCTGATGGCTAAGTGCTTGCCCTAAGAAATGTACTTAGACGAGGTATTACTTTAACACCATCACACACCAATAAGGATACAAAACCAGAAAGAGAAGTTTAGTGGTGGCCGAGTCATAATCCAATAGCTTTTCTTGTACGTACATGAAAGATTTCAGATTTCTATATCAAATCTCTTTTCTTCTACCACTATGATTCTATGAATGATTTATATCCACTAAAATAAGCAACTTGTTAATTCAATCAAACAGCTTGGAAAGGTTCATGCTTGCTCAAAACAAATTAGTCCTCTTGGAGTCATCCAAGGACTCGAAAGATTTATTGGGAAAAATATCTCAGATTTTATGCGATAGAAGCTGAGACCAGGGATCATATATTCAACAGTTCAATATTTTATAGAGGCTTGAAATCTGGAATTTTCTTTGGCCTGGTGCTTGAAATATTCTGGATACTGAAGTACTGAACTGTCAAAGGCAAAAGAAAATCCAATACAAGTCTTTAGCAAAAAGCTCTCTATAGAAATATAAAGGGTAGGGTAGAGATGAACAAAAGCTGATCGATCTAACATTTTGTTTGCAAACTTTGGTACCCAGTGACAAATTCTTTTCTCGATTTCATATGATATTGTCCAGCGACACCCAGCGAAGTTCATGGATTTTGTAGGCAATATATCTAGATATTCTTATGTGTGGATGAGAGTATTTATTGCTTTATCCAAATTGAAAGGTAAGGTACCATTCAAACCTCAAACAAAGATGAAATAACTGAAGTAAGAATATATACTACATTGTTAATCATACATTTATAGAACGACATTCTTAAATACGTCCAATTTATTAGATATTTTTCTTGTACGTTATGTATATTATAGTTTAACGATGAACGAAATGTAAACGCATTCATGCCTCTTAAAATAGACGTATACGGGTGATCGAGATATGTATACAAGCAGGTTTCATTCTTCTCTATCTAGTACTGTATTAAGAATTCAACAAGCGACATGCATGCATGGTTCTACCTGATTAGAAAAGAATTGGCTAGATTTTAGTTAGACTACAACCAAAGCTAGCTTGATTATACATAACAACATATGTGATCAATTGTGTTACTGTATGATGATTATAACTATGTATGATGATTGATCAAATGATCAGATCAAGTTGCGGGTCTCGGACAAGGAGTTACTGTATGTTGTTGACGTTTGTTCCCTTGCTTTTCGATCCCAGCCACACCAAATTTGAATAAGAAACTAAGATGAAAAAGACACACAATTATTGGTCCCGTAATAAGAACTCTTCCAAAACCTAAAGTTAGTGCTTGCAGGCACCAAGCTCTACGTGCTTTCCATATCCCTTTTGAGTTCTTGGAATTTTTTTTGAAATTTTTTTTGAAATTGAGTTCTTGGGATTTATAATAGGATATCTGTTCCATTTCTCTCACGTATATCTCCATTGATTTGTTCTATACAGAATCGATTCCTATCCCTTTAATTAGTGGTGATTATGAGTATCTAAATGAATAAGAAAGGTAGCTGCTGCCTGCTGGAGATAGATATATGTTACTCTAGCGAGCTAGGACCTTCTTGAACGAGAGCCTAGTTGTTTGGTTGCTAGTCTGAAGACTTCGATTTTCAGTAACCAATAAACGATGAAGCTAGAACAATCTTCCTAATCGACAACAGCTAGCTCGATCTGTAATAATATATAAGAGCAATGTGATTAATTATGCCAAAGGTAAGACAAGAGACATGGTATATATAATAGTGTTATACTATTCGATCGGTCTATTATGGGCGCACTTTGGTCTTGTTTTGTTATTTGCATTTTGGTACTATGCACTTGGTGAGGAATATTATTGAATAGCTGCAGAAAGAGAATTGAAAGCTCAAAGACAAACCAAAAGTTGCTGCTGCTTGTTCTTCTTCTATCTTTTTGATCGAATAATAGAAAGCTTAGTGTCCAGTGGCACAAGCTAATAAGCCAGATTAGGTTCGTTAATCCCACTATTTCTAATAGTGTTGATTAATCTCCGCATGCGCAGTTCATCAACTACGCTACAGAAAGTTGTGCATATATGGCACTATCTATCTATGTATTCTATATTCAAGGGCACAAAAAAACTAAATGGAGTATTTAATTTAAGCATGCAGAAACATGATGTATGCCCTAGGGCACACGACGATTGTCTCTTTCAGCTGTTTAACCCAGGCTAAACGTACATGTATATCGTTTTTTGTTTTCATTCGATTTATGTAGCTGGGTAGATATATATACTAGATACCAAATGAAACTACTGGATTCCAGCAGAAACCAAACTGATTCTTTTTTGCGTGTTTAACTTCTTCTATCTTCTATCTGGTTAATATTATCAAATGGGTTATGAACAATAACCTCATCCCAAAACAAGAAGCCAATTAATATACGCACAGAAGCTAACAAGAGGAAAATGGGAGGATTGGATCGTTACGTCTGTTACTTTATATGAAGGAGACTTGGCCAATGCGTGTGAGATAATCATAGAAATGATATATATGTTCTTATTTATCTATTCATACAAAGACTTGTACGTACGTGTGACATAAGTTTTTGATGCTGCTATCTACGGTCATGCTTGTATTGTTAAGGTGTAAGAATGACATGACCATATAGCACATATTTGGAGTGAAAAGAACTGTAATATATATCCAAGAATATTGGTTTTCTAGACTCTCCGATCACTACTGAACCTACTAAATTCTAAATATTTAATTGAGATATTGTAAGAAACTAATAGCAACAAAAACTCAACTAATTTACCATCAATACTCAACGTGTGGAACATTCAGGTGGTAAGAACGATGTTCGCTCAACGGTCATCGACATTATCAGCATGGATAATTTTCGATTGGTTATGTTGTGCGTTGCAATTGGATGTATGTTGATCGCTGTCTTTCAAAATTGATTATCAAGTATTAAACCATGATGCAAAATTTTCTATGATACAAATAAATTTTCAACTGCCATAGATTACTTCGAATAACATCACATGAGCGCGACAGGTTTCTTAAAGTATGCAAATTTGATTCATTGGCTAGTACTCACGAACCAATTGATGTTTTATGATTTTTTTTTTCTACCAGTTTTCATCTATATACAGCCCATGTATAAATCATACGCTTTGGTGGTCATTGGTATGCATTTCAATTTTCAAACGGACAAGTTACTTTTCTCTTATTTCTTTGTTTCGAGTTTCATTCCCTAGATGTTCTATTTATACGAGGGAAGTAAAACATCATAATCGACTTTGCCGCAAAACCAATCTCACACGGCCTTCATAATGGACTTTGACCCGAAATCTCACACGGCCTTCATAATGGACTTTGACCAGAATTTTTTGCATAAGGCTTCCCAATGGGCTTAAAGAGTACCACAATTTTCTGGCGGCTCACACAAGTAACACAACAACTTCCGAGAAAGTTTGGAAAATAGATCGTTTAGCACTACAAGGCTACAAGCAGTCTCCTTCAGTTTAAAGGTTCATACAAGTTTCTATCAGATGACAAACAATGACTATTCAATAAATAAAAATACATACGAAAGTAAAAGGTTAAGAAGAAAGAAGAAATGAGAAACCCCAAGTTGAATCCCTAATCACCCAGACCCAGTACATAAAAAATTTCAATGATTTAGTTTCTAGAAGTGACAAACTCACTTTCTATATCTATTCAAAATCCAAGGACATTTTCTAAGTATAGCATGCATATCAAAGCATAAAACAATGTACCGCCCAAAACTGACATGACTCATGTAGGATAAATAAACTGGCCATATCCTCCAGAATAGAAATTTCAAATTTGCATCCTCAATTCAAATGCGATTGCAGGAGCTTGCTAAACGGAGCCCATGTCTCTTCCTCTCATCCCAGAAAGCTTCTAGTATTCACATCCTTCAAATACCAAACACATCATATTTACATTGTGGTCAACCTAGTTAGCAGTCATAATGAAACTCCTCCCAAAACTCTTTTCAAATCTGATTTCTGTTCTGTGGTAAGTCTTGAAGGATATTTGACGTCAAACTTGATTCTCAAATTTCCCTTTCTCCCTGGTTCTTTTGAGATCGGCATTCCTTCATTTGGTACAACCATATCAGCTCCAGGTTTGATGATATCTGTCAATGGGATCATGAGATTCCTTCCGTCTAGGGTGGTGAGATCAAGCGTCTTACCGGTGAGTGCCTCAAGCAGTGTGATTTCCTGGTTCACCACGAGATCATTACCATCCCTCTTATAAAGTGGATGTGGTTTTTCATCAACGACAAAAATCAGATCTGCTGGAATAACACCAGGCTCTTGATTACCCTTCTCAGGGAAGGTTATCTTTGTCCCTTTCTTCCAACCAGGTTTGATCTCAATGGTTAAGATCTCCTCCATAGTCCGAACCTTACTGCAAGAGGATTACTCACATCAAGTGAAGTTCAAGGAAAGCCAGATATGGTAAAAGCTGCATAATAATATTTCTAGTCTTAAATGGGCAATGAAAAGAACAATGCCTTGACTAGAATTATCGATATTCAGATAATTACTAAATTACCTACTTTAATGTGTTTCAGATGTTATGATTGTTCTTTTGATTGTGAAAAATGTGATACAAGCAACAACAGGCACGAAATGCTTATCAATACCACAAATGCTAGCCACAAAATGTAGTCAACCACAGTGGCTTCGTAGGAAACTAAAAGGTTAGATTACAACCTTTACTTCTCTTATCACATTAAGGGCTAAGAAGTTTCCAACCTTACACATTCAGGCTGATTTGTGTGTTTATCACTTTATGGCCTACGACCACATAATGCAAAAGCATCAAAGTCACCTTGGTCAATGGAGCCATATGTTACTAATCAGTTATTTGTACTCAGAAATGGAAGGTGCTCCAAATATCTAGCTCCTAAGTTTGCAAACCAAACTATAACTTAGTATGTAATAAAAGAAAAACAGGGAAAGATTAAATCAACAATGCAGTCAACAGTTAGACAACAAAACTTCACTGAAGCATAGTAGACACACCAGGCGATAAAGAAAAGCAACTACATTGGCTTTGGTAGACCATACTTCTCGTCATGTAGGGAAGACTTGGGTTCAACTCCTGGAAAGTGAGAGAGTAGAGAAGAAAGGAAACCATTGACTAGTAGCCTAAAATAGAGCATAGCGCAAATTTTACAAGATTAATGAGAGTTTCTTGCCTTCACTAATCAGTTCAAAATGGCTGCTTAATTTTATTTTCATTCTATTTTTTTGAGTTTTCCTTTATGTACCGAATTTGAAGAGCATTTCAAACCTTAGCATTCTCTTTGGCTCAGTTCATATGTTCACCAAAAGGACCCCATCATCTTCCAAAAGTCCCTAACTGAATCGACAGAACACCTTAAGAAGCGCTTGGGCACCCCTCCTTATCACAGCCACTTTAAGAGGAGTGATTCTACACCAGTGCCTCATGACAGACTAACTTTACTTCAACTAGACTGTCTAGTGTTTATGTTACTGCATCTTCTATGAACTAGCAAAATGACAGGGTGCATACTTGTCTTTTTTCCCATATCACCGACTGATCACAAACCTATGCAGAAATGACACAAGACTAGACCTGCATGACATCCTCTCTCAATCAAACCAACTAAGTTCTTAGGCGCCTGACAGTGAAATTGAGCAAACAAGCTTCAATCTTGTGCATACTAAAAAAATTGTTAGGTTCCAATATCCGCAGAATCCAAATCCCAATCTACAACCATCATATACACTTGTTTACTTCGCTAACAGGTCCACCACTTCTTCATTCAGTTGAAGTATAGTTAAGTTTAAAACTCAAATGCATCTCTAGCAACACTAACTCTAGAACATCAAATTCAGCTCGAAAACAAAGACACACTAACCAACCAAACACCGGCATTATATGAAGCTAACAGCTATGACATCAACGATCCTAATTCCTAAGTCCTAACTAACACTAACATTTCTAATCTAATAAAGAGTAGCAAAGAAGCAGCATTGCGAATTTGACGATTACGATTGAGAAATGAAAGTAAAGACTAAGTAAAGAAGAATTACCCAGCAGAATCGAAAATGCTTCTGGAAATCTTCATCTTCTTCTTGAATCCCTTATAGAGCTCCTCCAAGCTGCACGCCAGATTATTCTCCACAGCATTGGCCTTCCTCAACCCCGGCCCAGGCCCACTACTAGTCCCACCGAACTCCGGCCCACCGGCCCCATTCGACGTCCTGAAGAACCCGTCCCTATACCCCCTCCCGCCGCCACTCCCGCCAGCCACGCTGCTCCCGCCGCCCTCCGATCCGAAAATCTCGGCGTAAATATCGTCCGCGTCCCTCGGGTTAAACCGAAACGACGTGGCGTTGTTGTGGTTGTTGTTGGCGCGGTGGTAGTAGTGAGGGTGTTGCTGGTGGTGGTGGGGCGCGGCGGAGCGGGAGGAGGAGGGAGGGGGGAATTGGCCGGATTTGAGAGCCTCCTCGCCGTAGAGATCGTAGATCTGGCGCTTGGTGGGGTCGGAGAGGACGTCGTAGGCCTCGGAGATTTGCTTGAACTTGGACTCGGCCTCGGGGCGTTTCCCGGCGGGGTTTTTGTCGGGGTGCCAGATCATGGCGAGGCGCTTGTAGGCTTTCTTCAAGTCGTCCTCGCTCGCGTTCCGATTCACTTTCAGTATGTTGTAGTAATCCACACCCATCGCTCCTCCTCCTCCTCTTCTTCTTCTTCGGTTTCTTTCTTGGTTTTCCGTTGAGGCTTTTCCTTTTCGTGGCTCTGATTCTCGTGCGCGGTTATGATTTGAGGGAGGGCGCCTCGCTTGTTAATCTCGTGGGTCCCGCGACTTGATTATTAATAATAATAATCATACTAATTATGGACCCTCACTGTTCATCTAACTAAGATTTTTATGTAATTAAAGAAGAATAAAAATTTGAAAACCGTTCAAAAAATGAAAGCTAGGAATAAAAGTAAAACAAAAATATCATTTCTACCAAAATTTTAGTTATTGTTTTCTTAAAAATAATGGTCGAGTGAGCTACCGTAAGGCCAAGAGTAATATATTATATAAGTTGGCTCCTTAAGGAAAGCTCCGGTTTAAAGTTGAGAGTCACGGACCGGCTTCCCACTTACAGCCTAGCATGATTTCACAAGATCAATCCCTTGGAATTTCTACACAAACCTTAACTAGGTAGAGAAAAGTTAAATATTTGTATGCAAATAAATAAAGCCAATTACACTAGAAATGATTCTGTAGGATCTATCTCTGTAATGTACTATCAATCTCGTGCCCATGTCAAAAGTTTTTTAAACAAGCTTATATCTACTGTGGTCTTGCTGGTTTTGGTGTTGTCATGGTTTATTTTTCTATTTCAATTTGCCGCATTTATATGTTTTAATATTTACCAATATAAATAAAATTAGTATGTTTAATTGACAATAAGCAATAGATTTTTAGTTCCCTCATGGAAATGGTACGGGCAGACTGGCGGGAATCTGAACGTGCACCAAACTAGCGAGTTGGGTCACTTGGGTGGTTTAGTTGAGAATAGTTAGACCAACATATGGGGGCCTTTAGAATTTAGATATTCTCTGAAAACCTTTTATTTTTGTGTTAGCACAATCTCCACATTTAGTAGTCAGTACGATTTGAAGTGGATTAAGTAGCCTGATAAGTAACAACAGACTGGTGTATTGTTAATTTTTCATAACAGGGAATGTTCTTCCTTCTTACATCAATAAGTTTTAAGGAGTATCAATAGTTAGTTCAATACTATAGAGCGTTATAGAATCTCACACCATAAATCGAACCAGAAACTGGGAGAGTTTAGCAGAACATCCTTGAGAACAAATCGATATATGAAATCGGAATGGATGATAAATACAAGATGAGAACACCTCTCAAGAGTTCACAAACTGCTGCTCATCCATTCAGTGTAAGCAAATCAACAAACACAAAATGATATCGGATATAACAACACAAATATACAAGTATTATGTGACACAGATGATCAGAAAACTACAAACTATGTATACACGGCCTTGACTCCCCGAACAGCTCATCTTTGTTACTCAACATGCAGCCCTGGAATGCAAAGCTTCATGAAGCCACAAGCCTACTAGGGTCAACTAAGTCCTTGATCAGTTTTGCAAAACCAAATGAGCCTGCTTTTCAGGTGTATCAAAGAGTAAAAGAGAATGAATCCCCACAATGCATAAACTAAACAAGAATACTCTGGGTCATACGGCAATTGCTTGACCCGTTAAACCATCGTGAAGCTGCAATGAACCATCTTTCATCAGGTTGAGACTCAAACTCTTGAATCTCTCCCTAGAATACTGCCGAGACGCCTTTCTCCAATCAGTTCCGGTTTTCATCATGGCAACAAACTCATCATAACTGATACGCCCATCCTATAATAAGAAACAAATATAAATGGATAAATTCTACCAGAATACTGGAAAATACAGGAATTGAGGAGCTTTTTTCAGTATTAATATGAATAAGCTTTGGTCAAACCTTGTCAGTGTCCACCTCACGCATGATGTCAGTCAGCACATCAATATCCATTTCACCTGATTCATCTGCCAATGCTTGCCTTAGCTCAACTAATTCAATATAACCACTTCCATCCTTGTCAAAGAATATAAACGCTCGCCGGAGATGCTCATCATTCTCCAATTTTTGCAAGTGAATTGTAACTGCTGCAAACTCTCCATAATCCAGAAATCCATTCCCATCAACATCAGCCTGTGCAAAACAAACAGAAGGCAATATTTTAGTTGTTACAGATACATAAACCATTTTTTAATGTTAAAATTTGTTAGAAGCAAAGTTATCCTGATTTTTGTTCTCAAATGAATTTAAAGACAAAACTTACCACTTCCATCAGCATCTTAACCTCTGGTTCAGCCAACTGCGAACCAACCTTTCGAAGACCAGTCCTCAATTCCTCATAAGTTACTCTGCCATCTTTATCAGTGTCCATCAATGTGAACATGTCCCTGATTACTTCTACTTCTTTAACAGATAAGTGCTCTGCAATTACCTGCAGCATTTGATAGAACAAAAATTTTCACATAATTACATATTTTGCCAATCATATATCACTGCATGCAATAGTAGTCAATACTTTACTGAGACTGATAAAATGATCAATTACGTATGCTTACCCGTAAGGCCTTCTTTTTAAATCTGTTCATTACTGAGAACTGCTTGAGCCTTGGCCTCACAATATCTCCTAATGGAACATTTGGAGCTTTCTTTGCATTCTGTAACCACGGATGTTCTGTAGTAACAAAAGGAAAGGCATTTTTCAGGTCACATATTTCATGAAATGCAACCATGTTACATTTAACCTCATAGCAGCATGGACATGTCTAGAACTCTACTACGCACAAACAATTGGGTTCCTCCAGTTTCAGAAGGCTGAGAACAGAACCTTTATACATACATTTTCCACACTATTTGGCTTGGCTGGGACTCTAATTTGTATAGGAACTACTTTGCAGCCTAAGCAGCCAGAATAAATGAAACTAACTTGGTTTTGAAAAGACGATTCCTTAGCCTCTATTGAACTCAGGTAGTACTAGTAGATGTGTAGTTGAGTTGACTCACTTTCAGACCCCTTTCTTCACAAGTGCAGAGTTTCCGTTTCAAATAAGACTTCATTATTCCCTTGGTCCATAAAATTTATCCCGCAAACTTACCATTTCTTCTAGTTTCAGTATTTTTGATGAGCAAGTGTATATTACTCAAATAAACACTCGAAAGTAGTACACCAAACTCAGAATCGGAGTAAAGGAAAGAACACTCGAAAACAGGACCAAGTAATAGAAAAGCAATGACCTCACCTGAACCTGGAAGTGCTAGTCGTTACTCGTCACAACTACAACCAGTATATGGTCACCGAGGTTAGCAACTTATTCTAATAGTTTCCAATATCAAATAAGCCTCTGTCTTATCTAGCAGTTTGCAATTTCTTCACAGTAAACACGTATTTTATATGCACAAAAGACTGATTCTTTGATTTACCAACATAATGAAATGGGGAATGGGAATTGGGGATTCCATCCATTGCTAATGAAGAAGGTATTGTTAATAACCAATGTGTTCTCTCCTTTCACTCAGACGTTGTTTCCCCTGTATTAGCTTTCAGCTTTTGATGTTTAATATGATTCAAACATGATATATCTTGCAAGATCATAATATTTCACAGTATTTCACTGCGTTACAAATTCTGAACAAAAACAGTAGAGCAGGTACATCTATATGCAACTCTCTCAAATGTCAACAAGTTAAAACTCGGCGACAAGAGGGACTTACCAAGCACCTGTTGAGCAGTCAAGCGTTTTTTAGGATCCGGGTCGAGCATCTGCCTTACAAGGCTTTTAGCACTCTCTGAAATCTGAGGCCAGGGTTCCCTCTTGAAATCAATCACTCCCCTCAAGATCGCAAGAGCCACACCCTGTTCACTCTCTGTCATAGATATCCAAAATTAGAAACAATTGATCTCACAATCCTAGACTAATATCAAAAGATTCAAAACCATCAAATACCTGCCCAAAATGGAGGAACCCCGCATAGCAAAATGTAAAGTATAACTCCGGCGCTCCATATATCAACCTCCGGTCCATAATTCCTCTTCAAAACCTCCGGCGCCATGTAGTACGGACTCCCCACAATCTCCATAAACTTCTCCCCTAAAACCCACACACAAAACAAATCCATCAATACAACCTCAAACACTAATAACACAACCAATTCACACAAACAAACAACACTATTCCATAAACACACCAGGCTTAAAAAACACAGAGAGCCCGAAATCAATAGCCTTAAGTGGCGAGTTCTCTTTCTTGTTTGAAAACAGAAAGTTCTCCGGCTTCAAATCCCTGTGCATGACACCATTAGCATGACACATCCTCACCACCTCAGCTACAGTCCTCGCCACGTTCGCCGCAGCTCGCTCACTATAGTGTCCTCTAGCCACAATTCTGTCGAAGAGTTCGCCGCCCTCGCAAAGCTCCATCACCAAATGAACGTTCTCGTTGTCCTCATAAGTCGCCTTCAGCTTCACTATGTTCGGATGCTCCGGCAAATTGGACATTATCGCCACCTCGCGCCTCACGTCCTCTATATCCACCTGAAAATCAAAAATCAAAATCAAACCACCACAGAATCAATACAGCACAGCTTTACATATCAAAACGGCGCAGTTTAAAGTTTCGGTTTCGATTTTCTTACGGCGGTGCGGAGCTTCCGTTTGGAGATGGACTTGCAGGCGAGAGCTTCTTTAGTTTCGCGGTCGGTGCAGAGATAGGTGATGCCGAACTCGCCGCGGCCGAGCTCCCGGCCGAGTATGTACTTGTCGCCGATCCGAGTCCGGTGACCGAGCGGAATCACGTCCTTGAGCACGCGGATCGGAGCCGGCGACCGGATCGCGTCCTCCGAGAACGGGTTCGGCCGCCGCTCGCCGGTCTTCTTCTTGTTGTTTGCTCGGTAAGTCTCCTGATTCTCGATGACGTCATCTCTGACGCAGACGTTGCAGTTCCCCATGGTGGTTGTTACAGCTGTACAAATTAGTCCCCTGGCTCTCAGCTCAGCCCAAGCAGCCCGTCAAGCTGAAGAAGACCTCAGAAGAAGGTCCTCCGAGTCTGTTTGCATCAAAACGCCGCCGTCGCGGGCGGCGCAGCCGTGTGGGGAAGACCGAGGGGAGAGAGAAGAACTGAAAAGAACGGAACTTTTAGGAAAAATACAAAAGTAATGAGCTAAAATTCTTTTGGGTTTGAATTGCAGGGATGGTTAATTTTTCCGAGCAAAGTTTTTTGGATTTGAGTCGCCTGGAATTTTGTCCATTTGAGCTGAGAGTATATGATTGTGAAAGGAGATAGGGAAAGTATCCGGTGTTGGAGGGAACATGGCGAAAAACTGAAACGGGAGTAGTTAGTTAGTTCGTTATTTACTGATCATCTCCCCAATAGTTACTGCTCATTTTCAGACAGTATATATCTGCCACAATCAATATTCTCCTGCACTGTCACCGGAATTTCACCGTACCAACTACCAAGAATTGAGTTGCGATCTAAATTAAACGATAGATAAAAACAAGAGATCATGAATTTCTTATTTGATGCATGTGTGCCGGAAAACTGGTATATTTTCTGCATACGTTACGTTCAAGCAGTTGTTTTAACGCATGGTCAATCAGCCTTTTAACGAGTTTGCTCACCGCTCTCGTGATAGAGTCCGTCCTCATTATTAATATGGTTTTATTTTAAAACGGAAAAGACGTTATTTATTTCAAACAACACAAATAAAATAGAGAATGACCCAAGTGAAGCTTAGCCTTGGTTTTTGATCTGTAAACATTAAAAGAAGAAATAGAGAGGGGTAATGTTAGTAAACATTAGTTGCTTAATGACGTATCTTTAACTTTCCAACTTAGACAACAAGGATAGGAAAAATGATGACTTCAGTTTTTGTATAGTCAACTTGAGGTGGTTTTTCCTAGCCACCACTTCCCACGATTGGCCCTCTGGTGGGATAATTAGAAATGTTAATTATATTTAAGTAAAAATGTAATTTTCTGATTAAGACCATCGAAGAAAATTAGCCGTGGATGTGTGCAGGCTCTGAAAATGGAAGGGTGAGTGTTTCTGAGGGGTGGAAGAGTGGGTTTGATGACTCACGAGTGTTGGACTTGGTCACCGGCGACCCCTTGTATTTGACTGCGTTTGTCCTAAACTAATACGTATGATTAGCGCTAATTAAATACCATTATGACGTCTGTTTGCAACATTTGGCGCGGCCACACACAGCCGACGTAATCGGGAAAAAAAAATATATATATATCAGTTCTTATCTATAACAAAACTTCGTTTTGAAATTAGAGTGTGAAGTTCCTTATTTAACACATTTTTCGGTCATATTTTCACATCTTTACCGTTCAGTTTATGATACTAATGTATAGATCATTTATACAAAATTTTATTCAAATTGAAAACATAATTAAGCATTTCGAATCAAGAAAATAACACGCAAATAACAAAACGTGACCCGCGGGCTGAACGAAATACTTAGTCTACTGTTCTTGAATATTCATGACAAGTTGTTTGGCTTGGTTCTCACACCTGGTTATGTACCAGCTGGCTATTGTCATGTTTTTTAAATAATTCAATTTATAAAGATTTTTTTAATCGTGGTATACATTTTATGTATAATTCATTGTTTCACATTTTTCCATAATGCAGCTTGGTCTTTCCAACATTCGATTTGGAAAATTAGCTAGGTCAAGATGATATTGAAAAGAACGGCCTCGTATGTGTTTGACGAACCTCACTATAAACCGCAAAATAACATACTTTGATAAACCTCAAATAAAATATTAAAATGATATACTTTAAGTCCCATATAACATAACTTGTGTAGTTGATTCACTCTCTTGTTTGGGTCTGAAAATAGCTTATGTTGATTCTTGTTTCTTAGAGATCAGGATTGTTCTTGTATTGTTATATACTTTGTTATTTAAGGAGCGTCAATTTCAACTCTAATAAGTTTATTAAATAGCTTATATATGATTTAACCGATGTGTTCAGATATCCCATACGAAAGTTGTACATCTATTCATGGCATTGATATCTAATAATTAAGATCAAAATCTTATTTTAAGTTGGCTAGCTACTCTGAAAATTAACTCTAAATATGGATAACCACCACATGTAGTCGAGTTGGTAAGAGCTTAGGTGTGGAACCCCCATACCTAGGTTCGAATCCCAACCGATGTTAATTGGAGTTAAATCCCAATTTATTCTTGGTGGCCAAAGGGGAGGAAGCGTTTTGACATGATCCCTCGACGCGGATTAATCTCTGGATCTAGAAAGCCTTTGAGGATACCGTCGTTGATACTAAAAAAAAAAAAACTCTAAATATGGATTGGAACAAATGTGAAAATTAGAAAAATGAGAGGGATGAATGGGTGCGAATAGTAAAAAACGGAAGTGTGAGTAGGAAAAGTAGGTGGTGGGTGGCTTAGTCAATATTTTGAAGTCCCTGATAGCAGACGGAAATGGAAATGTTTTAAGATTGGATGATTAAAGTCAGCAAAATGATTGACATTTCACATCTTCTTTTTCTAAAAGCTCATCTACTGTTTGTATATGATGTAAGGTTGTCCTTCCTCCCAAGCAAAGCCCCTTTTCTTTTACATCGCGATCGAATTAACAAGAAAAAAGTTGAAATCAGTCGAGTAAACTAGTGCTTTACTCTTTCAGTCTTTCTCATGAATCAACATGTTGATTTCATCACAAACAAACCCTAATCCTTTTGCACGTACGAGTGATAATTTTGATCACAAAGTATACATGTTGATATGTAGGCTAGGGTTGATCCTGCAGTATGTATTTGTGCATGTTTGTTGTTCTCGACCTCAAATACAAGTACACGTACAAACATACCGGATGTACGTACGTAGTTTATGAATCATGTAACATTATGTGATCGTGAACAACAATCTCAACGTACAATATGAGATACTAGTCAGATCGTAACAAGGGTAGCGTATGATTATTTTCAATTTAGGTGTAGAGTAGTGCTAATTAATCTGGACTTTAATTCGATCAGATTAGTTGGGAGGAAGGTAGTTGGGTATGTGAGTCGACATGTACGTATTGCAATGCATGGTTAGTTATATATGTCCCCATTGTCGTTGTGATGTTGATCTCACTTACGTACTTAATTAGATCACATTTTCAGCTACAAAACCGACAATGCGCGCAGTGTGTCTACTTGACTCGTGTCTTTCACACTGCAGTCAGTATTAAGCTTGATCTACGCGTCTGAATGAACCTCTCGATCTATATTTGTTTCTTCCATCTTCAACACCACTGGTCCATACATACGACTGATGAACAAACTAATCCAAGGCCAAGTATTTTGCACCGTACCTGCCTGCATGTATATATATGCCCCATGCGTATATATACGTACATGTTATCCTAACACGTACGTATAATTATGTGTTATGGAAAGAAAGACGTAATGCTAATATATAACGATCAATAGAACGTGTTCAACTTATCAGTAATTGTAGGGCCAGTCCTGAGCTTTATGATGCCCAGGGCGAAATTTATTTGAGTGCCCTATCACCCTAAATAGGCATTAGTCATCGGAATGAATTTATAGTTTCAAGTTATTGACTAAATGTTCACCATAAACATTTGTCTTTTTAACAAATTATCTATCTAAAATCCATGTTAGGATTGAATAAATTATTTTCTTTATTTTCCAACAAAATCAAATAAGCAAGCCAAAACACTAAATTTATTTTGATATAAATACTTAGGGCATAGATAGTGAAACCTAGAAGCATCGTTGCACCTAATACAAATACAAAAATTCAAGTAACCCAATATGTATCAAAATTGAAGGACACACCCAAATGACCCTATACCTATTTTGATTTATACCTCAGCAAGCATCGATGGAAAGCCAAAGTGTTGATATCGTAGAAGAATAGAAGTATATATAGAGAGGAGAAAGAGTGGGGGACTGCAGGTGATGAGAAGAGATTAAAGGACTGAATAATCGTTCAAACTAATTTGAAGAAAATCGCTTGATTCCAAGGTATAGGAGAGACCGAGAGACGGTAGAATATTAACTGGGGTGGGTGCAACTAGAAGAAGAAGAAGAAAAGACCATGTTTGCAACAGTTTACGTGTTGCAAATTTCATTAATATTCTAGTTTATATGTATAATTATATATATTAATATACATAACTATATATACATCAAAGCTTGTATATATATATACTTATATAGTATAGAAGATGGTGCCCCTTTAGCTTGGTGCCCTGTGCAGTCGCTCTGGCTGCCCTGTTCTAGGCCGGGTCTGAGTAATTGTTTAATTGACCAATAGATTCATAGTCAGTTACTGTTAGATATATATCTATCTAAGAGTTTAAAACAAAATAACCTAATTTAAAAATAATTCTTTCTACCTTTAGATTTACATATAATGATGACTGACTATGAATCTCTTGATCAATTATTAACCAGGTGAACACTACTGGTCACCTGATCAGTATTGTATTATTTTGCTTAATGATCCCCTTAATTAAGTATAGTTAATCAAGAGACGCCGAGGAATTTGGTTCATCCTATTATTTTGCTTGTTAGATAGAGCAAGAGCTAGATAGATAGATCATAGATCGCAGCTGGGTAGGTTTTAAGAAATTAAAAGGAGCTGGAAAAGTTGATGCTGCAATGCAATGGCGTGGGAGGTGAGCTGTGAAAGAACACACGTACGTATACTTTTTCTTGATGAAGCCCTAAAATTAACATAGATAGATCGGTGACGACCAAACATCATGATGGTGAGCAACATGCATGGCCTCGCCTTTCTCCCCTTTTTCATTTCACTTTTGGATAAAGAACTGCCCTACTCGATCTCTACTGTTTAATATTCATGCATGCCAGTCTATAAAGTTCTTATTTTCGTTTTCGTTTCTGGAATGTGAATGAGGGCATTTTGACCTTTGATTTTTTATATATATCTTCTATATATAAAGCTGGCTTGCAAATAACTATCTACACATTAAGTGGTACTGCAAGCCAGCCTCGTCGATCTTTACCCATTTGCAAATTTTCCCATCCTTGTCGATATATCTCCCTTTCATCGTCTTCTTCTTTTTTCTGCGTACACAAACCCAACTTAAATTAAGCACTGTTCCTGCATGCTGCTGATTGCCGGAGAAGCTTACCACCACAGCTAGATATATACTCGATCAATGCCAACTAGATCTCTAAGGGTAACTCCAACCATAGTCTTATAAATTGAGTCCTATATCTATTATAGGACCTTTTATTGCGTTATTCATATAAGACTCGTATTATCATCTCCAACAATGAGTTTTATTTTAAAGTCTTATATTCACTTTATTTGATTAAAATAAGTTTTGATTGAGTACAATGTTTATGAATATCATACTAAATAATATGTTAACCTTATTAAATAAATAAACATCATCATTTTAATTTAACATTATTCTGATCATTTAATTTTACAAACCTAATGATATATGGTAATTTTTTTCCTCTTTTTTTTGAGTTAAAAATGGAATTACTCATGATGTATTTAATATAGGCCATTGATTTTTTAATTAAGATGAATATGGGCCGTTGGTTCAACTTAACACCTTTGGAGACTGTTGGGGGTTTGGGCCATCGATAAATGACACATGCGTAGAAAATTCAGTTGATTTCCATCAACTTCGCTGGCCCGCGTGTGTCACTACTTTGCCTCTTCTTCAGCGCGCGTTTCCTCCGTGCGCGTCTCTTTCGCGTGACAACCTCTCTGGATGGACCCGCTCAATTTCCATGGGCCCCGAGTCTTGGTCCTGGAAATGTATCAAATATAAGACTGAAAATAAGACTTGGTCCTATAATTCCAAAACCAACACCTCTGATTTTGGCCTGTTGGAGATGGAAAGTCTCAAAATGAGGAATCCGGATTCTCTCCTCATGAGAGTGTCCTCATATCTCCTCATAAGCTAATCCTGGCCTTTCATTTTCCACCAAAGACCAAGATCTCTCCTAATCAACTTTTTGCACGTGCACTAACTCAGTCCCTCTCTTCCTCACTCTCTCATTCATCTTCGAACACAGGAAAAACTACATCTCATCGCCAAAACCAAAACCCTGTCGCCTCCCTTCGTCGGTCAACCGCCAGCGACGGCTTCCTCCGTCGCGCGGCGTCGGCCTTCCCTCTTCTCCGGCGTCCTTTGCATCAACCGCGAACCCAGGTAGAAACCAGATCGACGGCTTGTGCATCGATCATCCCATCTTCTCCAGCAACGACCGCTTCCTCCGTCGCGGCTTCAGCCCTCCCACTTCTCCGGCGCGGTGTTTGTGATGGTGTGATTGTTTTAGTCTAGTTTACTATATACTCCTGTATTACATTATGCTGTGTTTGCATAGAAGTCTTGGTATTTTCAATGCTTTGTTGTTTTGTGTTGATTCGATTGCTGTATAATTTTAGTTGCTATATGAAAAAAAATTTCCAATCTAATCATCTGTAATTCATTGTTATGGCTGCCAGGAGGCATCTTTGTTTTCCGGGGCTGCAGCATGATGCGGCTGAGTTATGGAAATTAGAGGTAGTAGAGAAGCATCTTAAGAAATGTACAAATGCTCGTTGTGTATGAGATTGGAAAAGTGTATTAAGGGAAATTGTTGTTCAAGGTCTTTAGGTAGTTGTGTTAAGAACTCTTGTTGTAAACTCTAATTAAAGATTAGTGAAGTAATCTTGCTTGGTGCTATTTCCCTCAAAAAGGTTTTGCACCAAGCCGTTGATATACCTGCATTGCCTTATCCATATTTGGTGTTTATATCAACACTACATCAATGAAGAGAAAAAGAATCTCCATAGAAAAACTGAAAAACATGACAAAAAAGAATTAAAAACATACATAAAGGGAGCTGAGATCAACTGAACAACTTTCATTCCATATCAGATCAAATATAAATAAATATACATGTAGACGTTTTTGGAGTACAACTAGTGGATCAAAAGTGTCTGTCCCTGCACTACAAAAATGTCCTCGCACAACATATCCTATGTACGTCCCTGCACTACAAAAGTGTCCTTGCACTACATATCTGCCAATGTGCCAATGTACATCCTTGCACTACAAAACTACCCACTAGTCTGCCAATGTCCCTGCACAACAAAACTACCTACTAATCTGCCAATATATCCCTGCAGTACAAAACTATCCCTGCACTACATATCTGCCAATATACCCATGCACTAGTTTTCCTCATAATTTGATTTTTCTGGGCCTCTTGTGCAAATGAAAATCCCATGATATTTGATTGATCAAATTCTTGTGAAATTGGCCTAGGGAATTCTTGATAAGGCATCCAAGTCATTTGGTTTGACATATTCAATTGATGCCCATGTATCTGTCAAAATACCAGTAATATAAACATATAGCAAAAAAGAAAATCATATATTTATAACAAACACACACTCACGTTATATGGATGTAAGAGTATTGGCATGTATCTACCATTACCACCCATCATAGGAGAGTGCATAGGTACTTGTAAGTGATAGTAATGAATCATATAACACTACAGTTGTTTGAAAACTCATTATACACTAGTGAAAATATACTTGAGATGAATTGTTAAGAGGTAATGAAGTTTGACCACATAACTCTATGCCAGAGGTATTGTTTAAAATCCCACTGACCTATTGCAATATCAATAACTAAAGGTTATTTTACATAATCTTGGTGCGACCACACATGAACTATAACAAAAACTCATCCTACTCATAAGATCAGTATATCAACATTTTCAATGTAAAGCATTGTTTTAAAACTCCATGATGTACCTGAGATTGTTGTGAAGAAGGTACATGAGACTGGTCCATTGCATCACAATGTTTTGGAACTTTAGATACCTATCATTGTATAGACTTCAATAATGGATATATTCAACAAGAAGTAAATTAATGACTTCAATTAAAGTTAAA
>NC_020495.1:11075613-11080202 GCF_000184155.1 Fragaria vesca subsp. vesca | reverse complement strand
CCGGCCGCACGTCCGCCGCCGTCCGGCCACCAACCGCCGCGGCACCGGTCCCGTTCGGTCGACCTCCAACCCAGCAACCTCCCTGGACCGGTGAGAGGAGCCCTAGCTCCGTAGTGAGAGAGCGGTGCCACCCGAAAGGTCCGACTGTCCAAAGCTTCACTTCGTCGGAACTCCCTCCTCCGGCCACCAATCCGGGCAAGCTTGGTACGGTTTTGAAGGTCTCCAACCCAGCTGCCTTGCCCTAAAAGGGCTCACTCCGGTTCGCTTCAGGTAAGGAGAAATTAAAGGTGGAAGTTTTAGGGTGTTTTAAATGTTTTTGCTCGTTTGACCTAGTTAGGCTTGGATTTTGGGTTTGTGCTAGTAAGGAAAGTTGTAGAGCATGATGAGAGGAGGATGCTGTCAAAATTTCATAGGAATCAGAGGTCGCCGGAATTGGCCTCCGGCCGGCGCCGGCGCCGCCACTGTTTGGAAGATTTTTAGGGTTTTAAATTTAGAATATTAAGGGGAGTTTGTTGAAGTGAGTTATGGAATTTTTGGATGAGTTTTGGATAGGTTTGTGAATTTCTGAAGTGTGGTATTTTTGGCGGTTAATTAATGTAGAATCCGGTCGTAGTATTTAAGTCGTATTTTTGGGGAGGTTGTAATTACGGCTGCCGTTTTTGGTATTAAAGTTGGACCGTTTCGTTTTAGGAAAGGCAAAGTTGGGCAAGGATGAGCGTACGTGGTTGCGGCTCATTTAATTTTGCCTATTTTGTTTAAATATTGGATTTTAGTTGGGAATTTAATTATATATTTGTGCCAGGGTTCTAGGAAACCTCATTGGAGTGGCGATTTGAATTTCATCGGGCTTATGCCTAGAGTTGTGAGTGGACCTTTATTTTAATTGAAAAACATGCGATGAATCATCTGTTGATCATTTATTTCTTTTCCTGAGATTTATTTGTTTCTCGAATATTTGGCAATTTTCCTCATTTGAAGAGATCCCGAAAATGAGATTTTCGGTGGATATGTTTATTGGATGTTTATGATGATAGTATGTATATATAAATGCTAGCTAGCCATACGTGTTTGATCCACCATAATGAGGTAAAATACCATTATGGTGTGACGTGAGTGTTAGACACAAACGTAGTAGCCCTATATGAAAACTATTTTCTTATTTGGTTTATTCAGGTTTTCATATAGGGAGTCCACACGTATATACACTCGTGCTTTGTCCGCCATACTGAGGTACAATTCCATTATGGTGTGACGTGAGCGTTAGACGCAAGCGTAGTAGCCTTGTATGAATTTCTATTTTTCTAATTTGTTCTTAGAATTCATACAAAGAGTCTGACGAGTGTAAATACATACACTTATATATGTTTATATATAATTTAGCCTGAGAGGCTGTATTTTATTAAAGTTTGGAGACTAGCCGGTGCTGGTCGTGAAATTACCAGTTTTTGAGTTGAGCGCTTTTGAGCGATTGCATGCAGTATTATTTTATTTGGAAATTAAATTGGGGAAGCATAAATATTTTTATTAATTTATTTTTGTCCACTCATTCTAACGTTGTTAAGTGTTTTCCCCTGGGCCTTTTGTTTTAAAAATGCCCAGCTTGCAGGTTAGCTTAGTCGAGGTCGGGTGTACATGGGGATGAGGCATAGTCATCATATAGCTTCCGCTTGTTAATTTATTATGTTTCCTTTCTTCCTGTTAGAGTTGCTCTGAACCTATAAATGGTTGGATATGAGATTTGTTTAGATTAGTAAATAATTTGGGTGGTGTTGTGATTTGGGGAGCACAGAGGCTCAAGGAGTTTAAGGTTGGATTCTTTTGAAGTGCATGCAGGTATTATTAGGAAGGGTTGTCCATTTTTAAAGGAGGTTATGCCGATTTTTCGGTAAATTTTCCTTGGAGGTGGTCCCCGCACGACTTACTCCGGGTTTCAGGGTGAAATTCGGGGTGGGTCGTGTCAATGCCTACACAAGACACCTACAGTTTCAAACATCCTACAGCTGCAAGATACTGTAAATTGACCTTCTCTTTTTACTAGCCTCTCCTTAAAGAACCCATCCCTAACGACAGTGAAGATAAACTTTTCACCATTGGACACACACTTCGTTATGGAAGACTTTAAAGAGTCCTCAAACTGAGCTTGAAATACCTTAAATGTGGCTTTGGTATACACTTCTCGTGCATGTAGCAAGATACTGACCTCCATTTTGCAGTGAGTAATCCGGAACAGCAAATCATACTCAGCTTCTAACTCCTTATACCGCTTATCATATACCATTCTTACAAAGTGAGTAAAAAACTCAGGCAATTGGAGGTCTGATTTCAAATACCCCTTCAAACTAGCATTAAAGCTTTCACTCAGTTGTGTAGTTTGCATTCCTGCTGACCATGTCCACTTCACATATGCATGCACCCATTTTTTTTCTTATTTCAAATGTCGCAGCCAACCAAGTATCATCATGTGCTTCGTACTCATCAAGCATAGACTCCCAAGCACTTAGGAACTCATCCTCTTCCTCAATTTGATAAAGAAATTTGTTGAACACATTACTTTCATCCTCTTCGTCGTGGTCTCGGAATAAGAAGCCTACTTTTTTTACAGCATTTTGCATTAAATGCCATATACAAAGTCGATGGTAAGTACCTGGCATATACAAAAAAAAAAATAATAATAATATGCCATATACATTAAAAAAGAAAATGTCATATGCAAAGTTGATGGTAAGTACCTGGCATCACATGTAATACAGCCTTGGCTATCGCTGCATCTTGATCCGTGAAAAAGGTTTGTGAAGGCTTCCCGCACATTGCCTTTAAAAAGGTTTCAAATAACCATATAATGGATGCTGCGGTCTCGTCGTACATTAAGGCAGCTCCAAAAATAACCGTCTGTCTATGGTGATTTAATCCAACAAACACCGCAAATGGTCGATTTGCTTCATTAAGTTTGTAAGTTGTATCAAAACTTACCACATCACCAAATATACCATAATCCATTATCATTTTAGCATCAGCCCAAAAAACATTGGTAATCTATTCCTCAGAGTCCAACTGCATCTCATAGAAGAACGAAGGATTTTCCAACATTTGCTTTGAAAAATATTCTATCAAATAACCAGCTTCTCCAAATTTCATTTTTTTCTGTCGAACAGTTCGAAGGTAATTCTTTTGGTCTACCTTTGTAAATCCCAATGACTCTCTACCACCTGCTTGCTGACCCATTAATTCAAATGCAAACTTCGGCGAAAGACCTGAATTTGCTGTCAAGTCTAAAAAGGCTTCATCTGAAGATGTGATTTTTCGATGAGATGACATCAAATGGACAGAGTCTTGGCTGATAAGAGGATGGTTGTGCTCTTCAGAGAAACGATAAACAGAGTACTTGCCTGTACGCCTGACCAACTTAATCCCCATAATCGCTCCACAATTAGTCCTTGTCTCTCCTCTTGGATTTCTCGTCAAATCGTCTCTCTTATCCACCTTCCGCAAACCTTCTTTACAGCAAACAAATGTTCTTGAAGTGAGTACACCATTTTTATCTGCAGCATAACCATTTCTTCTAATGCTAAAACCTTCACTACGTGCATATTCGTTATAAAAGTCATATGCAGCAGTCTCAAAATCAAACTCCATAAAAAATTTAGGTTTCAAGTCTTCTTTTGATCGCTCCAAACTATCATTGTTTTCTTCCACAGTGTCTTCCATTCTCAAAACCTATTTAACAATCACAAAGTTTAGAAGTGCTAAGGAATCCATCTATGAAACAGAACCCAACAAATAAAAATAAAACTTGAGAACTAATCTACATTTGCAATTCATCAACTCACCTCGCCAAGAAGGATCGAGTCGTCGAGTGAGGGAGGTTCAAAGCCGTCGGAGAAGAGGGAGGGCCGAAGCCGCGGCGGAGGAAGCGGTCGACGCAAGAGAAGATGGGATGATCGATGCACAATCCGTCGATCTGGTTTCTACCTGGGTTCGCGGTCGATGCAAAGGACGCCGAAGAAGAGGGAGGGCCGACGCCGCGCTGCGGAGGAAGCCGTCGCTGGCGGTTGACCGGCGAAGGGAGGCGACAGGGTTTTGGTTTTGGCGATGAGATGTAGTTTTTCTCGGGTTTGAAGATGAATGAGAGAGTGAGGAAGAGAGGGACTGAGTTAGTGCACGTGCAAAAAGTTGATTAGGAGAGATCTTGGCCTTTGGTGGAAAATGAAAGGCCAGGATTAGCTTATGAGGAGATATGAGGACACTCTCATGAGAAGAGAATCCGGATTCCAAAATGAGACCAAGACCCATTTTTAGGTCCACCGTTGGACTTGCCCTAACAGCATGGGTAATAATTAACATGAATTTCCTTTCCTAAGGAACTATCTACATAGCCATGGCCATTCCATCAGTTCTAACGTCCTTTCAGTTAAGTTACCAGTGCACATTGGATTAATGGCTAAGCAGAAAAGAAAAAAGCTATTAATAAAGGAGGATACGAATATACGATTAGGGTTTGATCGATGCTATTCAATGTGGACTCTTCTGTGGGTAGCTCGTGATCAATAATTTAGTTAGGGTAGGCCTCGATCACTTCCTCCTTTTTTTTT
>NC_020495.1:11038058-11075593 GCF_000184155.1 Fragaria vesca subsp. vesca | reverse complement strand
TTTTTTTTTTTTTTTTATTGTGTGGGTCTGATCCCGCTATTAGCTAAATCCACTATTTTCTGATGCAGAAATAAAAATAAAAATAAAAATAAAAATAAAACTTGAAGAGTTGGGTTGCGGCCCATAATTGCAATATGGAGGCACATATGGTCCAAGTATAGCCCAAGAAAGCAGGCCTGTTATCATTCTAGCTAGGATTTCATTAGGGGTGGACGTAAAAAACCGTAATCCCGAACTCGTTCCGGGCCCGTCCCGAAATTTACCGGGACGGGATGAGATTTAAATCTTAAAACGTTAGGCCCGTCCCGTTTATATATAACGGGAAGGGACACGAGACAGATAATTCAAGTCTTGTTTAGGTCTGTCCCGTTCCGACAATTTTAATGATTGTTTTTTTATTGATTAAGATGTGATTTAAGCATTTCATTTAAATGTTTTGATTTTAACTCTTTGTTTATTTAAGTTATTAGGCAATAACATTGATGTTTAATACTTTAATTTGTTGATTGTTGTAGACTCTCTTATTACACTCTAATAGTGATGACAAGTTTAGAGAAAATAAGTAGTATAAACTCTCTTATTATACCATGTTATACTTGTAAATATGTTGTAAGTACTTGTTAATACATAATAGAGTAAAGAACACTATAAAACTATGAAACTCTTTATTTTGCTTATAAGTTTATTTTCAACTTTTTTTATCTTGGTCCCAATTGGGATAGAGCCCAAGTGGGATAAAATCTAAAAAGCACAGAGCCCATCCCGTCCCGTCTCGTCCCAATTTTAATGTCCGGAACGAACCTTGAGATTAGCTCTATCCCATCACATCTCGTCCCATGGCCAGCCCTAGATTTCATAATTCATACTCCCACAGCTTAATTCCTAACCAGGTTTTAGACTTTTAGCCGAAACAAAGAGTTGAATTTCGATGTTTCTCTTATTAGAAAATGAAGACTTGAGCAAGGGGTTGTGTTCTGACGACGATCTTGGCTTGAGCAACACGGTATATTTGACCTATTCTTACCCAAAAAAAAAAACGACACAACAAAACTTTGAATTGACAATCGGTGTCGCCCTGAGGGGTATGTCTCCGTCCACGTAGACAGCTACCTGGTGTAATCATACGCTGCCGCTTCTCCATCTCGTCTAAACTTAGACTTGCACCGTCACAGCCGTTGGATCAGGCAACTTTCTCAGCAATCACACGTGGAGGGTAGAAACCTATTTGACTAAGGAAGTGATCAAATCTACCAAAGTGCTGACCAAGCAAAATAATAGGAGGAGTAGTTGATTTTCACAAAAAAGAAGGGATCACTCGGTAATTATGCGTGAATCAACAATTACCAATTCAAATCCTAAACGCTAACTTTGTTTGATCCAACAAACAACTCATGTCATAATTAATGTATCGTGAGTTGAAATTATGATCTATATATTTTTTATTTAGATTGTTCAACATATTATAGATTTTTTCACATAATTTGTTCAACCGTAAGAGTGAATCATTCTATGTACATATAACTAAAATATTATTAACAAAATAAAAAATAATACTTATATACCGTAATGCTCTACATCTAAGCGTCCAACATATAACTCGTAACAGAAGATATAAAATGTCTAATTAAACGGATCAAATAACAAAATTATGTTCTAGGATATTCTCTATGTGTGCCTTGGCCTTATGCCAATAGGATATGTTGTTAGACTAGATCTATATATTCATATCCTTACCATATTGGTATTGTGTAATTCCCTATATAAATGGCTCCTATCAATGAATAAGATGATGACTCTCTTGCTATCTCTTTGTTTCTACACTTTATCCTTTATCAGATTATACGTTTTCACTATTAGGTGATGGAGCGGATATTGGTCCCCTAATTTGATTATTTTGTTTCACAATAACCAAAAAAGTAAGAAGAAGATAATATTGAATCAGAGTAAATATCTTTTCCAGTGATTGACCAACACAGATTTTTTTTTCCCTAAGAAAAGGTGGGAAGGGTGTATGACCCTAGAGCCGCAGCGAATCGTTCCAAAAACATCGAAGTGTTTGTGATCCTAGACAGAGGGTCTAGTTCCGTCACGTGTGAACCGCGAATAGTCGGACACGTGTCAGATCCTCTGGCGCTGCACGTATGGCAAATTTTGTAAAGTAGGGCGAAACAACAAAAACAGCTGATTTTCAAGGCCATCAGCCTCCCTTTTCTCCCTACTTGCTTGGAAACCCCATAAGAGCTCTCTTTCACGGCAGAGAGAGCAGCGCCGCCACCGACGCCGTCGACGCCGCTCTTCTCTCTACTCTTCTCTCCTCCCTAGACAGACCCGGAAGGCCATTTTGGGTACACCCTTTTTCTCTGTGAGACTTTCTGTTTACTGGGTTATGTAAAGTATTTTGCTTTATGAGAATTGCTTGGTTTTTGTGTGACTAGAAAATGGTTTTTGTGTTGTTTTGTGGTGGTTTAGTATGTAGGACTGTTCATTAGCTCTTACATGTGTCAAAGATGTGATCTTTTTGCTTGTTTGTTCATATGTAGTAAGGGTGTGAAATTGAAGGTTTGAATGTTTATGTGAAGTCTGTGAAATATGAGTTTGTACAGATGTCACATGCTTATGAGTGAAATGAAACTAACAAAATGGAATCAAGCTAAACACAAGTTCTTGGTTTTTGTGTCTGGAATATTGATAGTGAGGAAAGAAATTGTTGTTACAATGGCATACTAATTGTGTAGGATGGTGTGGAACTGATTTGGAACAATAGACTAGAAAGTAAGGCTGCAATGTTCTTCTACCAGTTGTATTCTTGAAGATTTTATTACTGATCAGTTTCGAGTGAGGTGATGGTTTGGTGAATTGATGATTTCACAGTCACGAAAGCTGGATATGTGAGTGGCTTGTTACCAATGCCGGAGCATTGTTTAGGATTTCTAGATTATTGAGAACCCTTAGGATCTGAGTACTGTTACAGACATGATAAGACTATTTATGGATTCCTCTTATACGAGGATGTGTTTTCTGGCTTTCTGTTGACTAGGATAATCTATATATACTATTGTGATACAACTTTGATTTGATCAATTAGTGTGCGAGGTGGTGCTCATCTATAAAATGAAAAAGTAGAGCTCCCTTGTAGCTGAAGACTGTGACAAGCATTTTCCTCTCTTTATATGTTACTATTGTGTTGATATACTGTACATGTTGCTAATTCATTATCCTTTTCTTTTGTGCAGGTACTACCATGGCACAAAATTTGTTGCGAGCAAAGCATTTAAGTAACCTCTCGAGTAGTGCTAGATCCTTTTTTATTAGCGGGTCACGATGTAGTGCAACAGAGGGAAATTCATGCACTTGCTCTGAAGATGAAAACTGTGGCCCACAACGGCAGCAAGCAATAAATAGAGGTCTTCTTGCCCAAAATCCATCAAGCTCCGTATCTAAACCTGCTGCAGGGGCAGGAATCTTAATTTCGCAAGATGCAGTGAAAGTGGCAGATTCTGGTAAATCCAAGAGTGTTGACCAGAGAACTTCTATAAAACAGGTGGCAACTGCCCCAACACCTTTTGTGAGAGCAGATACTGTAAGTTATGCTACCAACGTTGATGCCATTCAGAAGGATATAAGCTCTTCACCTCCTACTACAGAGCAATTTGTTAAGGCTGGCGTCGCCGCTGTCAATTTTTTGTCAGATATAGTTAGTTATAAGATTCCCTTGTCTGATGGGATGGGAATGCTTACTTTGCCGAAAAACACTATGGTTCGTCCCACCGTGGGAGTGTCCAGTGTCAAGTCATCAAATGTGAAGCAGATAAACAGAGAGAATTTCATTAGTGTTCATCCAAAACCATCTACTGAGACAGCAGCGGCTTCAGAGCGTACAAGTAATCATCAGGGGTCAAAGGGAAATTATGATAAATCCAATTCTGTTAAAGGTCTAAATCATGTTCCATATACCAGGACAGAAAACTCAGCAGTGGCTCACAGTGTACAGACTTTAGAAACACGTGATAGAAGGGCTTTGCCACGTAAATCAAAAGCTCAGCCAAACCACTTCGTTCCAGATTTCAAGTCCAATGTACAGATTTCAGATGCAGAGACTACGAGGTGTGGCTCTAAAGGTTTCAGTAAACCTGTACGAGAGATGAAAATGCCAACAGCGATTGCTCCATTTAATAGGCAGTTTGTGCACAATGGGAATGTTGTTCAAAATGTTTCCCACATATTGCAACAGCTTAAATGGGGCCCTTCTGCAGAGGCATCTCTCAGAAATCTCAACTGTTCAATGGACGCATATCAAGCAAACCAAATTTTGAAGCAACTTCAAGATCATACTGTTGCACTTGGTTTTTTTAATTGGTTAAAACGACAAGCAGGATTCAGGCATGATGGGCACACTTACACCACCATGGTTGGCATCCTTGGTCGTGCCAGGCAGTTCGGTGCCATCAATAAATTGCTCAATCAGATGGTGAATGAAGGATGTCAACCAAATGTTGTGACATACAACCGTCTGATTCATAGTTATGGTCGTGCAAACTATTTGAAAGATGCAATGAATGTGTTCAGTCAAATGCAAGAAGCAGGGTGTGAGCCTGACCGTGTCACCTACTGTACACTAATTGACATCCATGCAAAATCTGGTTTTCTTGATATTGCCCTTGGACTGTATGATAGGATGCAAAAGGCTGGTCTTTCGCCTGACACATTTACTTACAGTGTTATGATCAACTGCCTCGGGAAAGCTGGCCATTTAGCTGCCGCTCACCGGCTGTTCTGTGAGATGGTGGATCATGGTTGTGTTCCCAATCTGGTCACCTATAATATCATGATAGCTTTGCAGGCGAAAGCACGGAATTATGAGACTGCGTTGAAGCTCTACCGTGACATGCAGGGTGCTGGATTTCAGCCAGATAAAGTGACTTATAGCATAGTAATGGAGGTGCTTGGTCACTGTGGGTATCTTGAGGAGGCCGAAGCACTTTTTGGTGAAATGAAACGGAAGAATTGGGTACCTGATGAACCTGTTTATGGCCTTTTAGTTGATTTGTGGGGCAAGGCTGGTAATGTGCAAAAAGCGTGGGATTGGTATCAAGCAATGCTCCATGCTGGTTTGCGTCCTAATGTGCCTACATGCAATTCTCTGCTTAGTGCGTTTCTTAGGGTTCACCGTTTGTCTGATGCCTATAACTTGTTGCAGAGCATGGTGGGCTTAGGTCTGAACCCTTCTTTGCAGACATATACCTTGCTTCTCAGTTGTTGCACGGAAGCACAATCACCATATGACATGGAATTTTGTTGTGAGCTCATGGCAGTCACACGTCATCCTGCTCATACATTCCTGCTGTCTATGCCCTCAGCAGGGCCCGATGGCCAAAACGTGAGAGAACACATGAACAGCTTCTTGGATTTGATGCATAGTGAGGATAGAGAAAGCAAGAGGGGGCTTGTAGATGCAGTAGTGGATTTCCTTCATAAATCAGGGCTCAAGGAGGAGGCTGGTTCTGTCTGGGAGGTGGCTGCGCAGAAGAATGTTTATCCAGACGCTGTCAAAGAGAAGGGCTCATGTTATTGGCTTATAAACCTACATGTTATGTCTGATGGTACTGCTGTGACAGCACTATCAAGGACACTTGCTTGGTTTCGCCAACAAATGCTAATATCCGGGGTTTGTCCAAACCGGATTGATATTGTGACAGGATGGGGACGGCGGAGTAGGGTTACAGGAACTTCTATGGTGAGGCATGCAGTGCAGGAACTGCTGCACATGTTTAGCTTCCCGTTTTTCACCGAGAATGGGAATTCTGGGTGCTTTGTAGGATGTGGGGAGTCTCTTAATAGATGGTTGCTTGAATCTTATGTGGAGCGGATGCATTTATTATAGGCGGCATGCTTCCTTTCTGTCATCAGCACCGATTTTTTATTCTTCCTTATTGGTAGGAAGAGGAAGATTAGCAGGCTTAGTCGATTAATGTTATCTATTTATGAGAGTATGACTGTATCCAAGTTGTTCTTATGTGCAGCTTTAAGTTAAGTAATAAATTTCAGTTTTCACCAGTGATGTAAACTCGGTGTTGATTTTGTTCATATGTTCAATCATTCAGGATATCTATGCAAAGCTAACCAGAGATGAACAGGTTAGATATGACACTAATCTATAACATGTGGGATTTTCCCAACATTTGAAGTGGGTAGGTTGTTGAGGTTGACCCTAAGGTTGGTGTAGCTGACTCATGCCATGAAAAAATGGAAAAGAAATTGGTGTGGTTGAATACTTGAATGTTGATGAGTTGAGGAGTCTCTTAAAAACTTGAACTCTGTTATTGCAGTAGGTGCTTGGTTTTCAAAACTTCCATCAATTTACTTGAAGAGGACTGAAAAATGAGTTGATCTTTTGTGACATTTTATGGAACTACTTCAGCTGGTTGTTGGAGATACTGCTACTGTTCATGGATACATATAGTTTGGTCAGAATAACCTTTAGCTGAGGACATTGATATTAGTAGCTTCTGGTTCTTATAACACTTCAGGTGACTTGGCCCATGCTTAATCCTATTATTAATGGTTTAATTTCTTTTCTTCTTTTTCCTTTTATCATGTCTTGGTATATCTTAGATTTATAGGGTTGATATTATATCCAAATCAACACCATTTTCTAAAATTGAAAAGATAACAGTTAAATAGAAAAAAAAAAACACCTGCATTAGCACGGGGTCAAATTGGTAGACCCCTTTATTAGAAGGATAAAGATACTTAAAACATTTCATAAAAATTAAGAAATAAATAAACAATATCACCCTTTTATTAGAAGGATATATCAAGATACTTAAAATGAAAATGAACATACCAAAAATGATGGATCACAAATATTTCTTTGTAGCCTCACAACATGCCACTTTAATGCCCTTAAGGGCCTCAAAAGAACTATATTTTGAAATATGAATCATAAAGGAAAAACAAGCATGATACCATTAAGAAAATCTTAGATTATGTATTTGGAAGCGACCAAATTAAAACTTTATCTGCCGACTAATGAGCAATGTTTTTGGCTACTTGAATGTATCCTTTCTTAGAGTCGCATAGATAATGATGTAAATGTTGCCTCTTACAAGTACACAATGGCCAATTAATTACCTGTTCAATTGGGAAAAAAAAAAAATTCACATAGGCCAATTAATTACATGTATTGTGGTGAGCATCGCTTGTGTATGTGCACGAAGAACTCACACCATTGTCGATTGAAAAATAAAGGTCAAATAACGGAAAAGTAGTATTGATTGTGAGATATTGACTATGGCAAAAAGAATTTTGACATTGTAGAACTCGATAATTGCTCGCAAAACACACCTATCCCACGAGGAAGTGATGATCAACAATCACATAGTTTGTTTGCAGTGGAGACAACATCGGCTAAGTTATATCGATGTGCTCTCATCATCTTGTTTCGAAATTTCAAAAACTGAAACTTTGCTTTATCACGTTTGTACTTTTTGTTGTTCAATATTCAAGACGAAACATAAATATTTAAGCTGACGTAGAATGTAATGAAGAGCAAAGCGATAAATCAGAATAATGATTGCAAGATTCGAATCCACGCCCACGAAAGACCGAAACAAAATTTATCAAATTTTAAATACATCAATCACGAATCTTCACCTAATATAATCCATATTTTTTTTTGAGAAGAAATATAATTCATATAAAATAGTTCATTGTTAAAAACTAAAAAAAGAAGAAGAAGAAGATAGGAAAAATGAGAGAGATTGCCCTACCCTACACTCTGCTTAGTGAGTTAACAAATGGACCTATGAGCCCAGAATGTGTATAAATCACTGTAATCTCGGTTCTTCTTAATTAGTGATTCTGTTCTTGGGCACTACTCGTAGTAGTAGGTAGTGTCTCGATCACACCGCCGATCTTGCCAAATTCCATTTCTACCCTCATCTGCTTCTTCTTCTCCCCCAAATACCAGTAAGCTCTCTCTCTCTCTAAAACTCTCTCGCTCTATACATACAGATACATACAGAGACATATAGATATAAAAGGATAAATATATAAATACACATATATATATATATGCATGTGAGTTGGATTTGTATAGAGTTAAGAGAATGGGGCACAAGAAGCGAAACGCCGCTCCGCGTTCCAAACAGTCGCCGGCGGCGGTTGCGCCGATTGTCGACGGGGGCGACGCCGTCGTCTTGGCCCAGCCCGGTGCTGCTCCGCTCACTCTGGCCGACGCCGAGGCCAATAGTCCTAACAGCAGCCTGGTAGTCCTCCACAACAAGATCGAATCCTCGCCGTCGATCGAATCGGGCGTGTTTGATTCGGAGTCTTCCGCCGCCGCGAAGCTCGAATGCGAGCGGGCGCTGACGGCGCTCCGCCGCGGGAACCACAACAAGGCGTTGCGGCTGATGAAGGAGTCGTGCCAGAAGCACGAGAATTCGGCTCACTCGGCTCTGATTCACCGAGTCCAGGGCACTGTGTGCGTCAAGGTCGCGTCGATTATCGACGACCCGAACGCGAAGCAGCGGCATTTGAGGAACGCGGCGGAGTCTGCGCGGCGGGCGGTGGAGCTGTCGCCGAACTCGATCGAGTTCGCGCATTTCTACGCCAATTTGCTATACGAGGCGGCCAACGACGGCAAGGAGTATGATGAAGTGGTGGCGGAGTGCGAGAGGGCTCTGGCGATTGAGAAGCCTGTTGATCCTGCTAAAGAGAGCTTGCAGGAGGAGAGCCAGCAGAAGCTGCCCACCGCCGAGGCTCGAATTGGCCACGTCCAGAATGAGCTCAGGCAACTGATTCAGAAGTCTAACATTGCCTCAATTTCGACGTGGATGAAGAATTTGGGGACCGGAGAAGAGAAGTTTAGGCTAATTCCGATTCGGAGGGTCACCGAGGACCCCATGGAGGTGAGGCTGGTGCAAACTAGGCGGCCGAATGAGATTAAGAAGGCTACTAAGACTCCGGAAGAGAGACGAAAGGAGATTGAAGTGAGGGTTGCGGCTGCCAGGCTTTTGCAGCAGAAGTCTGAGGTGCCTCAGCTGAACAATGAGAGTGAGAAGAGTGACAGGGGAGTGGATTCGTTGTCGGGGTCCGGTCAGAGAGGTAGTGAGAGAAGGAAGCATGGGGGTTTGAGGAAAAATGGGTCCTCATCGGAGAGGAAGGATTGGGTTAGGTCGTATTGGAAATCAATGAGTGTTGATATGAAGAAAGAGTTACTTAGGATTAGAGTTAGTGATCTTAAAGCCAAGTTTAGCTCGTCCAAGGATGGCTTGGCGAATGAGGTTTTATCAGAGGCAGTGGCGTTTGCAGAGAGTAGTAGGAGTTGGAACTACTGGGTTTGTTGTAGATGTAATGAGAAATTCGTGGATCCTGAATCACATATGCACCATGTTGTGAATGAACATATGGGAAACCTTATGCCAAAAATGCAGTCAGTTTTGCCACCAAATGTTGACAATGAATGGATTGAGATGCTTCTCACTTGTTCATGGAAACCACTGGATGTCTCTGCTGCTATTAGAATGCTTAGAGATCAAAGAAAATGCAGAGACCCTGAGCTTGTTGAGGATTTCTACTCTGGGAATCATAACAAGGAGTGTGAGGATTGTTTCAAAGATGCTTGGGATGAATCGCCTGAGAAGGAAATTATTGGAGATGGTCCTAGTAATTGTACTGTTGATGGCAATATCCATGAGCAGGTTGACCACGTTGAGTGTACAGAATGTGATGAGGACAATGGTCCTATTGCTTACTCTTCTCTACCAGGCGGTTGGCCGTTATCTGATGACCCTGAACGTATGAAGCTTCTTGAAAGAATTCATGCCTCATTTGAGGTGCTTATCAGGCACAAATATCTTGCTGCTACTCATCTTAACAGGGTGATACAATTTACGATGGATAAGCTACAGACTTCTGAGCTTCTTAACCATGGTGTGGAACAAACACCTATGTGCATTTGCTTCTTGGGAGCTACACATCTTACGAAAATCCTCAAATTCTTGCAGGATCTGTCCCATGCTTGTGGTTTAGGTAGATACTCTGAGAAAAGTAGCTGTGCTATGGATGATGGAAATAACACGAATCAGGGTGTTGAGTTGATTAAAGAGAGGATTATTCTCAGCGGAGATGCCTCCTGCCTTCTTTTGGACATTTCTGATTGTACATCTAGTGCTGGGAATGGAACCCCTACTGATGGAACTGGGCTTCTTTCTGATTCCGATGCTCTGCTGTCCTGGATATTTGCAGGCCCATCTAGTGCTGAACAGTTGACATCCTGGATGCAGACAAAAGAAGAGAAAACACAACAAGGGATGGAAATTCTCCAGATGCTTGAAAAGGAGTTTTACCACCTGCAGAGTCTTTGTGAGAGAAAATGTGAGCATTTAAAATATGAAGAAGCTTTGCAGGCAGTTGAGGATCTTTGTGTTGAAGAAGGAAAAAAGAGAGAAAATGCCACAGAATTTTCCAATCGAAGCTATGAGTATGTGCTAAGGAAGAGGAAAGAAGAGCTTGAGAGAGAGAATGATATGATGTTCAATGCAAGTAGGATTGACTTGGATGCCATAACAAATGTTTTAAGAGACTACCAGTTCGGGTATGAGGAAACTTATGGTGGCGTGACTTCTCAGTTATATGATTTGGAATCCGGGGAAGATGATGACTGGAGAGCCAAGGATTATCTGCATCAGGTAATCCAGACACAGAAAGAACAATTATATGTAGAGGTCAGTTCTGGGTTACATTTTAACTCAAGCGATCATCGTTGTGATTTTACCTCTGTTTTGTTGTTTTTTTTTTTCCCTTGATTCCTTTTTTCTTCTCATGCAGCTTAGCAAAATTGATGCACGGATTATGCGAAATGTTACTGGGATGCAGCAATTGGAAGTTAAGCTTGAACCTGTCTCCGCCCATGATTATCGGTCAATAGTCTTGCCTTTAGTGAAGTCCTACCTTCGGGTATGTATTGAAGAAGATGGAATTTTTTGTAATGCTTATATTTTCTGAACTTAACTTAATGCATTCTCATGTTACTGTAGGCACATTTGGAGGATCTGGCTGAGAAAGATGCCACTGAAAAGTCAGATGCTGCTAGAGAGGCTTTTTTGGCAGAACTTGCACTTGATTCTAAGAAAGGTGTCAAAGGAGGAAATGATAATGCGAGACACACACAGGAGAAAGTGAAGGATAAGAAGAAGAATAAGGAGTATAGGAAAGCAAAAGATACAAAGGTTTTGATTGTGTCCGTCTGGTTTTCTATTTTTTGGGTGGGGTCAATATGTATTCGATATTCAACAATTTTTCCTCTACTTCTGCAGGGTAATGGTCTTTCAGATGAGCACATGCATCATGATGAGTCTGCCGAGCAGTATGTCTTCTTGTGTTTCTAATGTGCATATGTATCAATTACTACAGTCTCATAATTATGATTGCTTATAATGGGTATACTCTGTTTGATCTATATTTGGTGCGCCTCCTATTGCAGTTCCTGTCCAGTCGCATCTTATGGTGACCCTCTAGATTCTGAGCTTGTTGTTTCTGTAAATGGTGATGACTTGAAGCAACAGGACGAGGAATCTAGACGTAGAATTGAACTCGAGGAAGAGGAAAGAAAGCTTGAAGAAACTTTGGAGTATCAGAGACAAATTGAGAAGGAAGCTAAGCAGAAGCAGCTTGCTGAGCAAAATAAGAAATCTACTCAAACACATCCGGATAAAGTGGCAGAGAAACTGCAGGATGTTAATTTGGAGCCTTGTGCCAATGATCAAGATATGCACGAGCCACTTAAGCCATATGTGCAGGTAAGTGATGTTACACTATGCCCTACCTGTTTGTGTCTACCACTCCACTCAATAATTGGTATCATTTGTATGAGAGGAATTCCATCCTGTTAAATGTAGTGGAATCTAGAAAAGTAGAAAACTTAATGAAAATTTCATTTCCAGGACCACTTGGTACAGAAGACGGGATCTCCTAACAATCTAGAAGGCGTGCCCATTAACATGGCAAATGGTTCTCCAGCGTCACTAAAAGCTTCCACTGTTTCTGGTCCTCAAATGATTAATGGTGCACAAGATAAAGTTCACCCAGGTTGGTCTTAGGATTCCTTGGATGTGGGTGGGGTAATTTGATAATGAAAAATGTATTTATTGCTCATCTTCTTGGACAGGAATACCTAATGGAGGAATTCTCGAGGATGGTTATCCGCCTTCTGATCGACGGACAGGAAGGAAAAATAGAAGGCAGAGAAGTTCCACTAAAGTGCCTGACGGAAAGAGTCAAGCCTTGTTATCTGAAAGGGAAAATATTGAAGCTGGGAGGTCAAATGTCGAGAGTCATCTAAGTACACATGTTCAATCCAATGACTATCTCCTTGCAGAGAGCAGTAAGTTCACTCACTCAACCATGAGTTCATCTGAAATTTTGACTTTTGAGCATGTTGTTGTTTGTGATATAAATGGAACTGGTTAGGGGTCTGTTGTGTAGCTCTGTGGTTATATTCCAGCTGAGTATGTTTGACATTATATGAAAGTTTAGTGTTTTTGGTAAAGTCATTTTGGTTGTATGGTGAACCATGCCAATATTAGTTGCTCTGTCATTTTTTGCTTGTTGCAAAAGATAGAAATTTTTTTTTTTCTTTCCATGAGTGTGATTATTTAGCATTTATGAATGATCCTCTTTGTAAATGTAAGTTCTTGCTGCTCTGCAAATATGAGAATACAAAAGCTATATATGTAGGCATTTGCTCCTGTGCATAAATTTTGGGCATTTGTTTTGTTTAATTGAAAACTGGTTAATCCTGTTTTGGCAGACAAGGGAACAAGGGAATTGAGACAGCAACATGCAGAGGAAGATGATGAAGAAAGGTTCCAGGCCGACCTTAAAAAGGCCGTACGCCAAAGCCTTGGTAAAAGAATTTATTTATTATGTGGAATTTTCATTGTTCTATTACTATTCACATTTGTTAACCACCAGCCACTTTAGGTGGTGTGGTACCTTAATCTTAATGGAGGGAGGTTAACACATAATAAAACAGAATGATTTTTTATCTTGTTAACTGTTTATGGAATCTGTTGGATCTTGGATGGTCTCTAAAAAAGCTAGATTAGTTATCTCATTTATAAGATAGCCAAATCAATGAATAACTTTTACTCATATGACAAAATAGAATAGGTCATCTTCAGTAGCAGTCCAGTTCTGGACACAAATTTTGTGCAATTGGGTATTCATGCATGAATTTTCGGAAATACATCAAATCCATGTTTCTAATGAAATATGATTAGTAGACAGGGGACAATGATTTGGCCATGTTAAGACAAACATCGGGCCAAGTTTCCTAACTCTTAGTCATTGACCATGCGAGTCATTAATGCAGGCTTACCTAGACTTTAGGAGACTGATTCAAAAGTAAGCTTTATCTTACCAAATTGTTGGTAGTTTGCTATTATCTATCTTTCTGATGCATCTTACCAGCTTTTGGGGTTTTGAACACTTTTTGTTTCCACCTTTTGATAGCAGTGTCTACAACTGCCTAACATTTTTATCCATACTATTTCTCAGACACATTCCAAGAACAACGAAAATGTCCTTTAGTTTCAAGTTTGAGGACACCCAAAAGGATTTCTGCAGATTTTGATAAAGGTGGTGTTTTACATAATGAGATCAGAGTTGAAACTGCAAGTGATATCGATGTCCTGGGTACTGGGTTAAAGAATGAAGTCGGTGAATACAACTGCTTTCTTAATGTTATTATACAGGTGCTTCTGATGCAAAGTTATCTGTTGGTTTTATTATTTTGATTTGTTTATCATTGCATTAATTTTCTGATTATCCTCTCTATCTTGAACATTGCTTTTTTCTGTATCTTCTCAGTCCTTGTGGCATATTAAACTATTCCGAGATGAGTTCCTGCAAAGATCAACATCAGTACATGTTCATGTGGGGGATCCATGTGTGATCTGTGCATTGTACGAAATATTTACTGCCTTGAGTAATGCATCTACGGATACGCGAAGAGAAGCAGTTGCGCCTACTTCTTTAAGAATAGCTTTAAGCAACCTGTATCCAGAAAGTAATTTCTTCCAGGAGGTACATTATTCTCTGGCCCTACTCATATTAACTTCATGAAACTATATATTCGTCGTATTAACTCATGAATTCATCTCCATTTTCGAAGTTGTGACTAAGATAATAACAACTATGCAGGCTCAGATGAATGATGCATCTGAAGTATTGGGAGTGATATTTGACTGTCTTCACCGGTCATTTACCCCTTGTTTGAGTGTTTCTGATACTGAATCTGTGGAAAGTAACTGCCTGGGGTCTTGGGATTGTTCAAACAATGCTTGTATTGTGCACTCCATGTTCGGAATGAACATTTTTGAACGAATGAATTGCTATAATTGTGGTTTGGAGTCCAGACATCTCAAGTATACTTCCTTTTTTCACAATATAAATGCCAGTGCTCTCCGTACTATGAAGGTATTGTTTTGTGAAAAACAATCTTTTGTGTATTTTTCTGATGGTTGCAATTGCTATTTAAGCTACTTCATGTTTTCGGATGTTAACTGATATTTCTTGACTACTCTCTTATTATTCTTGCTAGGTTATGTGTGCAGAAAGCTCCTTTGACGAGCTTTTGAATCTTGTGGAGATGAATCATCAGCTGGCCTGTGATCCCGAGGCTGGGGGCTGCGGGAAGCTCAACTATATCCATCACATTCTTTCAACTCCACCACATGTTTTCACAACAGGTGACTTGAGACAATATTTTTTTTTTGTTTGTAAAGAGGAAACTGGCTTCCATCAATACCCAGAATTATGTTAATATATTCTCTTGCAGTTATGGGTTGGCAGAATACGTGTGAGAGTGCTGAGGATATAAAAGCAACACTGGCAGCTCTAAATACTGAGATAGATATAAGTGTCCTTTACCGTGGTCTGGATCCAAAGAGCACGCATAACTTGGTTTCTGTGGTAGGTATACTTAGATATGCCTCGATCATGTTCCAGTTGCAGTTTTTTTTGTTTCATAGTTTTCTTAGGTTGTAAATTATAGTGCGGTGAAGGCCTGACAAGAAGGCTTACTTTCTCCAAAAAATTTAGATTTATCTGCCTCTATGGGAAAGTAATCTTTTTCTGTTACTGACTTGTGATTTCACTTGTAGGTATGCTACTATGGGCAACATTACCATTGCTTTGCTTATAGTCATGAGCGTGAATGCTGGGTTATGTATGATGATAATACTGTCAAGGTAAATTCCCCTTCTATTGTAAATCATGCTTCCTTTGCATTCTTCCCTTTTGTCCTTTGTTACAATTTGTGACTTATAGGTGATTGGCGGGTGGGCTGATGTTCTTACAATGTGTGAAAGAGGGCATCTACAACCGCAAGTTCTATTTTTTGAAGCTGTAAACTAGACTCTTTGTGGAATTCAATTAGCATCTGAAAAGAGAGCATTGATGTCGTATGTGTACTCAATCTTTGCCTGCTGCCCGCTAAAAGTTTCAACATCAGTTAGCAGTGGAAGTCCAGAGTTCCGTGGTAGAATTAACAGAACTTGTGATATAATGATGAAAAAATTTCAAGCAACTGGTCCTCATGGGAGAAATTGTGTATCTAAAGCATCTCAGCAATAATCAGACAATCGAGGAATGGGAAGTGTTATCATCATGTGGTATGTTTTCCTCCCTCTCCAATAACCTCAGGCTTATCAGGTAATCTGGTTGATGAGCAGCTGTCTGGGCAATATGCGCATATTTGAGGAGCTTAACATAGCTAGCATTGGTTTCCAGTTGTTTCTCAAACTCAGAGCATGTAATAGTAAAGGGGGAATGTAGGTTGTTGAAATCGTAGTCTTCGCCGGACGTTTTCTATTTTTCATATTTTCCTAATTTCCCCCCAATTTTGAAAAAAGGTTTTGTATAGATCACATTAGGTCTTTTGGGTCTTTAAACAGTAAATTTGTCGCTTCATTTTGACAATAGTGGTTTAAAATATGGGGTATGAATATATCGATCTACTATCTTGTTGCTGGTCAGCTGGTACTATCAATATCGTGTTTTGAGGTGGCAATATATTCGTATTATGTGCCGCAAAAGCCTCCAACATTGCCCATATCAAGGACCTTGAAACATATATTGACAAATTATATATCAGTGAGCGGTCTTTAAATTATTAAATTTACCAAATTATGTTCTGATAAAATTACTTTTATTAAGATTCAGATTATTAAAAACAAAAGTTATTATAATAAATATCAAAATAAAAATTAAAATAAATAAAATAAAGAGATAATTGAGGAGAGAAAAAACATGAACAGTGGATAGAAAGTGAGATTATAAGACTTGATTACTGTACTAACAAAAACAGATAGAAAATGAGAAAGTTTATCATTCTTATCAAAAATATATATAAACTGATAAATGAATATTAACTACTTAATTTTAGAGGTGATTTTGTGACACCGTGTAAATTTACATAGATAGAATACTAGTAAAAAATAAAACAAAGAGAAGACATCCATTTGCAGTCTAGAAAAATAAAACAAAAAAGAACACCCTTGCCATCAATTGCTCCCTCCAATGGAAAAATTAAAATGTTTTGCTGATTAATGTTTGTTTTCCTTAGAATAATGGATACTCATACGATCATTAAAGATCAACCATCTCATTAATTAAACTCATACGATCATAGAAGATCTAGTATGGGATGTTCGAGAACAATAATTTATAATCGCTTCTCAATTATGTATTGCTGCCTGTAAAATTAAAAAGAATCTGCAGAATTTCATATCCATCACAACAAACTTCAACCATTCAACCATGACTACAGATTTGCAAAATCTCCAACAAAGAATCTGTAATTCTCTTTTTATTTATTTCACTTATGAGGAGATATAGAAAAGAAAAGAAATCTCATTCCTTGAATTCAGTTTGTGAGTTGTGATATTTAAATTTAATCGAATATAGATAAGAGCATGATGTGAGGTAATGTGTCAAAGTCTACGGGACGCGCAGTTCGCAGTTGAGTATAAATGCAATTATTTCATTCTAAAAAAAAAAAAACTACAGCGGTTAATCAAGTTAACAGCTAAATAAGTTTCAGATACTTATATTCTTTTTTCTCTTTTAAAAATATCTTTCTCAGCTGTTAGACAGTTAGAGTAAGTTAAATATCAAAAAATAACTAAAATAACTATCCAAACAAAGGAAATAATCCGAATTAAAGATAATCCCTTCATTTAAGATCCCACCAGCCCAAAAGAAAAAAATAAAAATAAAATTAAAAAAGATCCCACCTCCCTAGTTTACCCAATTAAACTAGGACAATCCTCAGACCACCGACACCAAAAAGAAAGAGGAAAGGCTCTCTCTATACATACCCACCCTCTCGTTTCAGATATTCAGATCCCCATTCTCTTTCTCTCTGGCTCTCTCCCCCTAGAAGAGTTAGATCGGAGCAATGGGAGGTGTTATGTTGGAGCTTAGTAAAGAGTTCAGTAATGCACTTGACTTTAACCCTGATTGGGCCTTTGAGGATCTGATATCGGAGCTTGATGCCCTCGAATTCAAGATCAATAGCGGTTCTATGGTTCCGTTTAGTAGCCCGTTTGTGTATGATGGCCACGATGAGGATCAGAGATCCGCCGTTGCTAGACGGTTTAATTTTGATCAACTCTACCTCAGCGATAGTGATGATGATTCCGTTGACGAATCGACATTAGAGACAGATCTGGTTGATCTAGTGGAAAGTGGTTTGCTTGAGCTATCCCGTGAACATGAGTTCAAAGTGAAAGAGGATATCAGCAACCAGATATCAGCATTAGAGACAGAGCTCAAGAATGAAGCTGACATGTCTACTTGAGAATGGATGCAGCAGCTAATCGAAGAGAAGCCGAAGCAAAAAGAGCCGAGGAAGCAAAATCGCCAGCCCTGGGAATCCTGCATTTGCACAAGGTTTCCTCATTGTTCGCATTGCTTAGGCTCCACATGTTTTGGACCTTATCCTTGCTGAGTTAAACAAAGCCTGCATCTATACAGTTCCAAAACACTACTCACGGTCATCATTTGGATCAAACGAGGCTTATTATAAAGCTCTTGGATTCCAAGAAGATGATCAAGGAAAGATTGAGAGCATCGAGTTATTTGACACGAGTAGAATCGTATATGAAGCTATATGGGGCACTGGTTCAGACGGACAACAACAATGTTCATGGCCTGAAAGAAGGCTGGGATTGGTTAGCTAGGTTTGTGAATGCTCTTCCTGCCAACAGATACACTGCTGTTGCACTTTCAGCATTCCTACGTACGGCAGGTTATTCTTTCTTCAGAAGGTACGAAATCAATTCTGGAAGGTGTTAGACATGGTCTCGGACAGCTTCTTGAATGCACTAAAAGAACAAGGAGATCGATTCACAGCTAAACCCAGTTATTGTAGACATTGAATCCTACATAAAGGAGAGGGAATACCTTCATGAGCCTGAGGGAAGGCAATTAGAGAGCAATCTGCAATCAGATCGTTCTGTGCCGTAAATTAGAATTACCATTAGTTTTGCTTTCATATAATATAGCAGTTTTAAGTCCCGCGCGTTGCTGCGGGTTTGTTCTTTCCATCGTGAGTTGTTTCATAAGGGAATATTCAACAATTTTGTTTTACTGATCTATGAATAAAAACTGCACAATTCTGATCCTCTGCTTCAGTTTCCCTCGTCAAAGTTTACGAGTGCCAAGTTCTTGGGCCGAGGGTCTAGATTAGAAGAATGTTTCCCTCCAGGAAAACTTGTGTATTTCAGCTTCAAAATGAGGGAACTTAATATTAATCACCGACAGCAACTATTCCTACACAGATCTAAAATGCTTTCGACAAAATCCCAAGTGGTGAAATGCAAATCTTTACATATGCAACATAGCAACCTGTAAATACTCGTCCAGACGCACTATGGAATTGAGTCATAGAAGCCTAGTATTGTATGAACCACAAGAGGAGCACTTGTGGTAAAGCCAATGAAAGGGAGCAGTTCCCTTCTTCTCACAGTGCATAGTATGGCCTGCAATTCCATCAGCACTCAATCAACCCTTATGTCTGTGCATCTTCTAAGTCTGTGCGATTCATGACTTCCCTAACTCTCCGCCGCTCAATTATTTACAACATTTTTTCCTTAAACATCTAGATGCAACAAAGCACGTAGAAATTTCACTAAACCAGTAAACTAATTGGTGGAAATGAATTTCTCACATGTGATAAAAAGTTAAAAACCATCACCTAAAAATAAACCACAAAGACAAGTCAGTGAGAAGTAGCTATGACCATAACCAAAAAAAGGTGCCCAAAATTTCAGGACTCCCCCAAAGTCCTACATTTGTCCCCAAAAGGTCTCTCTCAAAACACACACTAGAAAAATAACAGAAACCATTTCCCCGTCTATTTCGTTCTTCTCTCCAATCTCTTCCTTTTTACTTAGTCCTCTCTTCTCTCTACTTCCAGCAAATCCGCACATTACCAGACCTTTTCAGATCCCCGAAAAACCAAAACCATAACCAAAGCCAAAACCACAACAATGTTGCTACTCATACCCACCTTCTTCTTCACCCTCACCATCTTCCTCACATCCTTCTTCTTCCTCATTCTCCTCCTCCATCATTACCGCCACCTTTGCATTCATCTCTCCAATTCATTTCCTCTAAGCTTTAACCGGCTACATTTGCCACATTGGTCTGAACCACCACCGCAACCAAGCCGACGAGACTTGCTTGGGAACCAAGACATAATGACCCTTAAGGGTGCCACCAGCCAGGCCTGTGCTGCATGCAAATACCAAAGAAGAAAGTGCACGCCTGAGTGCCCTTTAGCTCCTTATTTCCCAGCAGACCAACCAAAAATGTTTCAAAATGCACACAAGCTTTTCGGGGTCTGCAACATCTTGAAGATACTTAAAACTGTCGACCCTTGTTTCAAGTTTGAGACCATGAAATCCATCATATGCCAAGCCAATATCCGAGAAAAGTTTCCGGTCTACGGCTGTTGGGAGGTTATCTGGCAATTGCAGTACCAGATTATGGCTGCGGAGCAGGAGCTTCAAAATGTTCATAAACAGCTTGCATTGTACAGACAACATCACTACCACCAGCAGCAGCAGATTTCAGCTATGCCAGATTATGTGACCTCACAATTGGAATTAGGCATGGCACCACCTAACAATAACAATACCATCTCATTTTTAAATCATAGTACTCCACAATCTTACGATAACAACAATAATGCCATACATCATGCTTTGCCTGTAACACAACAACAGCAGCAGCATTACTCTAATCGAAGCGACGATGCTTACACTTCTGCTTATGACATTGACTCCAAGCAGACTATTACCACGGACAATGTTTTATGGGCGCAAAATCCTTTCACCAACAACAGCATCAATGAGAACAATGATAACGCAGAAACAGTTCAATCCCAGTTTGGTGTTTCGCAGACACTAGCCATGGGATCAGAAGATGTTCAAGATTATGATGAGCTGCACCCATTTTTTGATACCATAGATGATAGACAGTCATACATTGATTCCAAAGAGGCTTATGACTCAAGCAGGTACATTCATTTGTCACATAATGATGAACTTGATGATGACCTGTAAAATGCGATTCGAGATTAACTTTTCTCATTCATTGTGCGAATTTATGTGCAGTTCGGAAGAATCGCTCAAGGACACAACACAAATATCAATGGATCATGCGGCGGATGATAACACATTGAAGAGTGCTGCAGCATGCTTCAGTCTTACCAGTGTCAAGTTATCAGTAAGCTAGAAAACACCATATTGGCTGTGATATGTTTTTACTGTTGTTTTTTTTTTTTAGTTTTCCATCGAGAGTTGTTTCATAAGGGAATATTCAACAATTTTGTTTTACTTATTTATGAATAAAAGGTGCAAAATTCTGAGCCTCTGCTTCAGTTTCCCTCGTCAAAAGTTTACAAGTGTCTAGTACTTATAGAGGCCAAGGGTCTAGATTAGAAGAATGTTTCCCTCCAGGAAAACTTGCGTATTTCAGCTTCAAAAATGAGGGAACACTTAATATTATTCACAGACAGCAACTATTCCTAAACAGATCTATAATGCCTTCGACAAAATCCAAGTGGTGAAATGCAAATCTTTACATGCCAGATAGCTACGTGGAAATACTCGCCAGACGCACTATGGAATTGAGTCATAGAAGCCTGGTATTGTATGAACCACAAGAGGAGCACTTGTGGTAAAGCCAATGAAAGGGAGCAGTTCCTTTCTTCTCACAGTCATTGCATAGTATGGCCTGCAATTCCATCAACACTCAATGAACACCAACGTCTGGAAGCATTATAAGTTACTGAGTACGACAAGAAAAAGATGGTGACAAACCTGAGTTCGGCCAGAATACTCATCTGGGAGTTTCTCTCCAGCTAAATATGCATCATACATTCTAAATAACATCTGCAAGAGAAGCATACAGTTTAAGAGCCTAACACATTAACATATGAAGAAAATGAATGAACTTAATTTTCACAAGTTTGGTAACTGACCTGCATGTCCCCAAGTGACTTGCCGCAGATTGGGCAGGTATACTTGGTGAAAGTGTAGGCCTGGAAGCAGCATCAGAAGTAAGAGCAAAGCTTTCTGAATATTTGCAAATATATATGGAGAAAGCAATAACTAAGCGGGGAAAGTACCTGAAAACATGTCGAGTGCATTGAATGACCACATGGAAGGGCCTTTACTGGAGAGTTGCTCGTGAAGATGTCTTCATGGCAAATAGGGCAATTAATCATAAAGCTTTTCTCTCTGCATGTATGCTTGAAGAGAGAACGGGACATGCAAGCATTACAAGTCATGCAATGGAAGTAGTCAATACCCAATCCCTTTCCAACTCGACACAAGTTACAGTAAGGGCAATGGTAGATAATCCTGGTAAATAGCTTCTTAATTAGAAACATATAAAACCTCAAACTGGTGACTCAAATATAACATAACCAGTTGCATCACTTGCATGAAAACAGAGCGTTAAATTTTCCCTAGATCAATATCAGCTTAAAAAAAATAAAAAAATTTAACGCTAATAGCAAACATGCAGAGAGAAAGAAATACCAGCTTAAACATTAAGCTGGTATTTTGAATCTGTAACAGAGACGCTAACATTTACAGTTGCATGGAAAGAGAACACCATTCTAGTAAGTAGTAACTATAGAATTTATGTACGTCAAGTCCAGTAGTAGTTATTTTCTTATAGTCTAATAGCGACGTTTTGGTGACAAGACCACAAAGTGCCTGAACAATAAGGTAATGAATGGTACTGGACAAATCATACAAATGGATGCCAAGAGAGTCAAAGGTAGTGTGAATTCCCCCTCCTTAGTTACTAGTTCACAGTTTATCAGGGGCTAAAATTGTTTCGTTACAAAAGCAGGTAATATAGTTTCTCATTTGAATCAAATCTAGCAACAAAATAGTCAGTCAAATCAGGATAAGTCACCTTTCATCATCAAAAATCTTGCAAATTTTGCAAAAGTATCTTGCCATGGATAAATCACTGCAGGATGCAGTTGAGCATGTGGGCCCGATTGGCTGAATTTTCAAGCATTTCATGCACATCATCTCTGTTACAGATCTCCTGCATATGTATCCCATAATGAGAGAGAAAGAAATAATAAGAAACATTAACATTAATATTCACACTACTGAATACCTATCTATCGTGTGCTCTGCTATCTCATCATGGCAGCGTATGCAAGTGTAGAGCTGGTTGCAACATGCAGCAACAAGCTTACAGTTCCTCTTATAGTGTTTACAACCAAATGTTTGCCCAAAAGGGTCCTGATAGGATGGATGCTGACGAGGGAATTCTTTCCCATTACTTGCAATTAACTGAGAGCGTTGTTTGACTCTCCAATGGCTGAAGAGTGTAAATGTAGAAACTTGTCATTTCCTCCACAGGAAGAGTCTAAGTCCAAACTTTATCAGCAAGCAGATGTAGCAGAAAGATAGATATTTGAGAAAATAAAAAGAAAACTAAAGGAAGCAATTCGGTAGGTTAAATTAGTATCAGATATACCAAGGTATTATTGCTTCTTGCTCTTACAATAGATAGTATGACTGGTATATATATTTTGTCCTAAACAGGAGAGCAAAAGGAATAAAAGGAAAATAAAGCTTTAAAAAGAAAAAACAATTCATGACCAACCTTGATAGCAGGTTCTGCATCATATATGGTTTCTTCTGAGGATCCAAGGAAGAGTTGCGGGAGATTTTACTTATTGCAGTCAACAGATCCTCTTGACTTAGTGTCCGCAGGCACTCGCAACAATCCGTTTTACGACTTGCTTGAAAAAGTTGTCCTGGATCATTGTTTTGTTCTATGGCATTTTCAGTGTCTTCATATTTCATCTTCTTACCTTCTGCAAGAATTACAGAATCTGTATGGTTGTAATTACATTGGTGTCTATCAGCATCCCTCAGCTTATGATTCACCTCAGTGATTCTTAAAAGCTTAGTATCATTATCAGGGGAATCTTTTTCGGAAAATTTGATGCTTCTGTTGCAGACACACCTTCCTTGTTCATCCAGTCCACACAAGCACATAGAGACAACTTCCAAGGGATCTACAGTCTTTGAAGGAGGAACACATGACTCCTCCACCACCTTGCCCGCATCATACCCCTCCCACCATTCTTTCAACCACTCATCAAACATTGTGTTTCTTGTGACCTGGCGCCATATAGATATCATGGCATGCTGTTCTTCTGGCGTCAAAGATTCCATCAGCCAGGGTATCATATCTTGTAATACTTTTGCTTCTGTTCTACCAAGTATGCATGCCACGATCCTTTCTTGCTCTTCAATGGAGAAGCATTCTTTAAACAAGGGCCAAAGTTCAACTTCTTCACGATTAATATGGTCAGTCAGTAGTTTGCACATAGATTTGCACATACCATGAAGCCTCATGCACAACTGATAGAGCTTTGGCGACATCTGGTCCATTGTGTTTGAATCAAACATAGAAACTGAAAAATACAATTTGGACATCTCATCTAGAATGAGGGATATTTTTTGGAAGCGTTCAACCTCTAGCTTGTGGTCTATCGTGTAAGACTGGCTAATGTTTTGACATTTCCCCTTTGCCTCCAAGGCTGGAAAGGCAACCTCGTCCTCTGCTTCACTATGTATTTGATGTAAGAACTGCAAGAGACTAAAGCGCCGGCAGAAATCTGTGAGGAAAGCTGCATTTTTGGCCAATTCAGCTGAACCAAGGACAAGGTATTCCAAATCCTTCTTGAGAGCCTTGTGGAAGAAAAATATAAGATCTATTGGTTTTGGTTCATGGAGACCGTAACCACTCAATTTTTCCCCACCAAGACTTTCACCAATATGATATGATGTTCTCATTCCAGAGAAATACACTTGGAGATTAATTTCTCTTGAGTTTGAAGTCTCGGAATATGAAGCAGAGTCAGAGGCAAAAGATGAAGAGTATGGCATAGAGTTCTTTGCCATGTTTGAAGAAATTAGTTCCATTACCCCAGTGTTTGGTTTCCCTCGATGTTGCATACTGGAGCTTACAGATGAAAATGCAGTACTGGAATGCAACTGGTTGCATAAGAAAGTGCATCTGCTCTTAAATATTTGCTGCAAGTCCTCTCGGAAATTTTCAGTTGAGGTTTTACCTGAATGGCCAATACGGAACCACTCATGTAACAGAGATACAAAAGAATCATCAACTAAGAAATCTCGTTGCTTCATGCTGCTAAGAATTGACCTGGAGTCATCCTCAGATAAGCAAGCTGAAAACCAAGTAGTCACACACTTCAGCAACCCAAGTGGCATAATATGAAGGCTGACATACACGAGTTGCTGTTGCATTTCATGGCTACAGTTCTTCTTTATAATGGGAAATACCTGATAAAAGCTGGTTGGTGTTAATTTGCATTGAATAAGGCAAGAATTTTCTTAACCATAATTTGGTTATAGCATGCCCCAACAAAAGGGACTTGCGAGATCAGATTTAAATGCTATACATTAAGAAATCTTAGAAGGTTGGTAATCCCTTCCTTGATTTATTACCTCTGTTTCGTGAAAAGCAAAATGCTTGCTGACTCCCACCACAAGACACTCAAATTCTCGGCAAAGCTTTTCAACAAATTTGCCCAAAGGTGTTCCATTCTCAAGGCTATAGTACAGTAAATTACGCAAACTTTCCAGAAGACTTTCATCGGGAAATTTCTCAATAGAGGGGTACAGACAGCCATTGACAAGTTCATTTAACACAGGATGAAATAACTTCTCCAATGCATTGCTGTAGGTCAGAATGTGTTCAGTGAAGAATCAATTGAAAAATAAAATAAAAATTAAAAGTAATGGCCTCAGCAACTACCTGTAAAAAGTGAGGACATCAGCAAGAAACTTTAGCTGGACAACTATTGAGTCAATATTCAGGAAATTGATTGAGCTTCTCAATTGATATAGCTCTCCCAAAGATTTTTCTAAATCTTTCCTAATGGCACGATGCCAAAGATGAAGGCCATCAACAGGATTGTATCCAGTATCAGTATGGATGGTTTGTTTCTTCATGCGACTCCAACTTTCTTCAAAGAACCTCTTAGGGGAATGAGACTTGAGTAACTTTTTCATATCTGCAGATTCATCATCACCGGTGTGTCGAGCCTGGCCGTTGTTAGCAAGCCACGAGCTTACTACCTAGCAAATATTTTAAGCTATCATTACCAAGGGATTGATATAGCATCATGGTAAGAACTTGGGTTACAAACGATTAGGGTGTGTACCTCTTGGAGATGTTTTTCATCAGGTACGATTTCTTTTATGCAACGGATGACTTCCTCTTCTTCATCATTTTGAAGAGAGGAGATCATCCATGGTAGAAGATCCTCTAGCAGCACTACAGGAATACTACACATGTACTGCCACACAAGTGAAGCCTGCTCCTTCGGAGAAAATTGCTGCAGGAGCAGAGGAAAAACCTGGATCCCATTCGCATCATTAGTAACACATGGAGCACAATCCATAGACATATAACATGAAATTCTAAAGAGTATAACTAAAAAACTATAGGAATCAAATATAAACCACAATATGTCATAAAAAATAACATAAGGGCTTAAACAACCGAACAAGTAAGAAAAGCGTATACAAGAGACAAGTGGCTTTACCTGTTCTTCTTCTTTCACCATATGCTGGCAAATGAATGCCTGGAGCGTCCCAATGCAGAACACAAGTTCCTGAAATTCCTTTGAAATGTCTTCACTTTCCTCTAACAATACATCCAAGCGACTAAAAATAGAATCGAAAAGACCGTCTATACTCCTATGCTCCAATGAATATGTACAAGCTATGTTTTTTGTTCGTCCATCTAGCGCTAGAAAAATAACCTGCCAAGAAAAATTATACAATCACAGTAAATCGCTCTTAGAAAACCATAGACATTACAAGCAGTCCATTAAATTGTAAAAGCAACTTACACTTCATCTAAATCATACTAAATTTTACTTCTTACAGTCAACTAATTAAAATTAAAGTCATAAACTGAAGCAAGTTTTCCAGATTTTACAAGCAGTGCAGAATCTCATATCAAACATACTAAATTTTACTTCTTACAGTTAATTAAATAGGATTCCAGTCATAAATTGAAGCAAAATTTTCCAAATTACAACAGAAATGAGGCTTAAATAGTCAAATTAATCATACATTTCCCAGATTTCATTCCAAATTAGAAACTCCTAGCAAATTTCAAAGAAAGCTTTGTGAACCAACCTCGTCTTCAGCAGAGCAGTGATACTTATACGCGAGCTTGAGGAACTCAAACCTTCGCAAAACCTCGAGAACAAAGCCGCGGCCTCTGAATCCACCGTTCAAGGCGGCCGTGGTGACGTGGAGGAGATCGGCGAGCTCGGCTCGCATCGCCTTGTGGAAGCAAACCAGCAACAGAATCGGCGATTGCGCGAGCTCTGAACATGACGAAGACGAACTCTCCGGCATCCGGCTGTGGTGGTGACGGTCGCCGCCCATCCAAAGCGAGACGACGTCGTTTAAGCACCATGAAGGTGGAGAAGAACAGAGAGGAGAAGAAGAGGTCTGGCATTGCGAGGGTCAATGGAATTTAACGCCTCTTGGTTTTGAAGCCTCAGTCCCTCAATTTAGTCTTCTTCCTCCTAATCCACCTCGATCCCCTTTCTTTAATCCCTAATTTCCATTTCTTTAATCCTCGCCAGCGAAAGCGACGTCGTACCGACCGGCCAGCGGTTACGCATTGGCATCTCCCACGCGCGCCTGTAGCTCACGCGGTGCAAAAGCTACCCGCCTTTTTGCCCTTTTTAGAGTTTTAGGCGAAAGGGCGCCGTGGGCTGACGACCTTCGGGATTTTCCCGCCAAATTTAATAATCGGGGATTTGGGTTTGGATTTGTTTAAGGCTGCCTTTGTTTAATTAAGGGGCCATGCAATTAGCGTTGGGATTAAGTAGGGCGGGCTCGTTCACGCCGTCCCTGATTTTGTTTTGGTTCCGTCTTTGATTGGATTTGTTTAGTGGGGGGATTAAAACGGGGTGAAACGGTGCGTTTTGAAGGGAAGGTTTGTCCTCACGTGAGGGAGGTCAACGGTCGGAGATTGTGAGGCTCTTTGTCAGGATGTGTACGTGCGTCGATGGTTGAGGCGCGTGGTGGTCATGGGTTCGCACGTTCCCGCCCTCAGCTGTTCGCGCCACGTTTCAAGGTTTTGTAATTATAAGAAGATTCTTACCCTTCTTCTTTTTTCTTCCTTTTTGGTTCTTTCCTTTCTTTTCCTTTTTCAAAAGTGAAAGATCAAGGGAATAAGAAGAAAAGGAGAGCAGGCCAACTGTGAGTGGCGATGATTATGTTACCTTTGGGGCTTTGGATCCCACATTTGTCACGTCCATGAGTGACCGAAGATAAAAAGATGATTCAACTCGAGCGACAAATTTATACAAGTAACATGACAATATATATCTCCTTTATGTTGATATTGTTTTAAGTCCATGTAACGAAAATGACATTAAAATACATCATTTCAAGATTCACATGTGATTATAATGTGTATGAGATGCTATGTTTCTTGTTTTTGATGGGTGATGCTTATCGTGGAGAAGAGCATTCTCTTTGAGTTGTCACTTTTGAATCTAACCCGCATTTCTTCTTTTTGTATAGTGAGATTGTGGGAATCTTCTTAGTGGTGTTGGTTTATACATATAAGATTTTGAGTTTATGTAGCAACATGAGGATCAAAGATTACTTTACGAACAATACCCAGGGTCTGATCATTGTTTGGTTTGTTGTCGTAAATTGTTTGGCTTGGTGTCGTAACTGGTGTATAAGTTTCACGTGTCGCTACTTAGCCAGTTATGGTTAGATATTCATGCAACTCAACAACTTCCCTATATATTTGATATTTCTTATTTTATGGAAAAATTTGCCTGTTTTTCTCTAACATATTCTCTAAACTAGAAATAGCGATAAGAGAGAACCAAATTACAACAAAAATTTGGTATTGGGATATATATCTTACTTTTATTTTATATTTACTTGAACAAAAATTACAATTTTATGAATCAAATTACAACATTGAGAACAAATTTACCAAATTTATTTACACTATTTACATGAAGTTAAACAAAATTACAATTATGAGAACAATTTGTTCAAAAAGTTGTAAAATGGTTGTACATTTTGTAATTACAATTATTAGAACAAGAATATAAACAATACGACTCAACATTACCACTTTGACTACAAATATGTTGTCATATTTGTAAATGTAGTTATCACATACGGGTAGGTACCATAGAATTTCCCGAAAACCAATACACTTTTTATAGCAAACTTTAAAATTTTAGGAGAATTTAGGGAATGGTTATAAAATTTGTTAAATAGAAAATCTAGGAGCTGAAGAAAAAAAAATATGATTACAAGTTTGAATTTTTTTTCTCTATAATAAAAAAATTGTAGAGAAGTTGTCGGATATGCTCTCATTATTTCAGAGGATGACAATTGCGGTGCTCTATTGACTAACTCAGGGTCTATGATCTTTAACTCAATGGGCCTCTCTACAGGGTGGCCTTGGCTTTCCAGAGTTTTGGGTCTAATATCTAAAATTCTAGCAAAACAAACTCCCAACTTCTTTTTTTGAGAAAAAACAAACTCCAACTTCAATAGGCCCAAACTAAGAAATGCAGATCAATTATTTTGTACATTAAACAAAGTTTCCGTTAATGGACCCAATATTAGCAATTTCGGACTATCAGGCTGTCCCTCACTCCCTTGGCTCTTTTCCAAAATCGGAATGACCACAAACTTATCCAATTTCTTCCGTTTTCGTTTGGTTTTCCTGTCAAAATTGGGAGACGTGCATTCATTGATTTCATTCTTATCCAACACCTGTAAGTCTGTAACGGAGCATATCCGGCTTCATAACACAAAAATCTCTTCATGTTCCTCCTGTTCTTCCTATACTAATGATTATTTACCCTGGCCATGTTCATTGGTAGGTTCTCTTTGATTCTTGGATGACTGTACTAATCGAAGAAAATCGAAGCTTTCTCTCTATTCGGACTATTTCTTCATTTCTAGCTAATTTCCATCCATATATTCCATTATTGCACACACCAGCCTCGCACCATTAAAGAAACGAAGAGATGACGACGACGACGGAGAGTCGCCTGAGCATGACCAAGTGGACGGCGACGGCGGCCAGCATATGGATTCAGTGCTTCGGCGGCGCATCCTACACCTTCAGCATCTACTCCTCCGCCCTCAAGTCCAGCCAAGGCTACGACCAATCAACGCTCGACACGGTGTCCGTCTTCAAGGACATAGGCGCCAACGCGGGCGTCCTCTCCGGACTCCTCTACTCCGCCGTGGCGCTCAATCGCCGCGCCCGTTTCGGGGGGCCTTGGGTGGTACACGTGGCGGGGGCAATCCAGTGCTTTGCGGGGTACTTTTTCTTGTACGCCGCCGTGGCAGGGTTGGTGGAGCGGCCGCCGGTGACGGTTGTTTGCTTGTTCATGTTCTTCGGGGCTCACTCTCAGACCTTCTTCAATACGACTAGTGTCGTCACTGGCGTACAGAATTTCTCCGACTATGGTGGGACCATTGTTGGTATTATGAAGGTACATTTCTGCCACGATCACTTGTAGTTGTATCACACGTCTTTCCTACTCTTATTATCGTCTTTCCTACTCTTATTATGAAATGAACCCTCGTGCTACCTACTAATTACATAAACTTCAGGAAAATTAGGTAGAAGGGTTCACACTAGACTCTTGTAGCGTTTTAGGTGAAACACTTTTACCTAATCCGCTAATCGATTGATGTTCAAAACAAATCAGGATCTATTTTTTGATGACCATGAGAGAGAATGAGTTTGACATGACATTCAGGCACGAATTAATCTTCACGTCTAGAAAGTCTTTAATTATGTAGAAAAAAAATTACAAAACCTTCAGTATAGTTTAGCTTTCATATACATGGATTCCACTTTCCTTGCAAAATGATCCATGCAAATTTTATTTTCATAGTTGAGCTTATGTTCATGTAATGTGTGTTCACTAATAGAGCTTTGGTATTGTTGGCTTCTTGATTATTCAAACCTTACTGAATACTGATGATCTTGGCAATTGGCATCTTGCTAATCATCTTTTGATCTAATAGAAATGAGATTCATTTACTACATTGTGTTTTCTTGGCCAGGGATTTATGGGACTTAGTGGAGCAATACTGGTACAATTCTATGACACATTATGCAAAGGCAACCCCAGCTACTTCCTCTTACTTCTGGCCTTGTTGCCAACACTAGTCTCCATTTTGTTCATGCCCTTTGTGAGAATCTATGAAGCTTGTAGAGCTGAAATAGACAAGAAGTACTTAAATTGTTTCTCTGCTTTTGCTCTGCTCATTGCTGCTTATCTGATGGTCACAATCATACTGAGAAACATTTTCACTTTCTCATTGTGGGCTAGTGTCCTCACTTTCACATTGCTGCTTCTGATTCTATTCGCCTCACCCATTGGAATCGCAATCAAAGCTCAGTTCATGGAGTCAAAGACACGGCGAGAAACAAGTACTTCTACGGCGAGTGATGCTTTACTTGATAAAGAGACGTCTATAGAATATGATGGTGAAGATATGACTCTTGTGAGTGCTATGAGCTCTGTTAATTTCTGGTTGTTGTTTATTGCAATGCTTTGTGGAATGGGTACCGGCTTGGCCACCATAAACAACATGAGCCAATTAGGCCAGTCACTTGGTTACACAACAGTGGAGATAAACACATTTGTTTCTCTATGGAGTATATGGAACTTTTTAGGCAGATTTGGAGCTGGGTATGTCTCAGATTATTTGCTACATACAAGAGGCTGGGCGAGGCCATTGTTAATGGCTCTCACTCAAGCAACAATGGCTGTTGGGCACCTTGTAATCTCATCTGGATTTCCTGGAAATCTCTATGTGGGTTCAGTCATTGTAGGCATCTGTTATGGCTCACAATGGTCACTAATGCCCACCATCAGTTCTGAGATCTTTGGTGTCACACATTTTGGTACCATTTTCAACACAATTGCCATAGCCAGCCCTGTTGGGTCTTACATTTTCTCAGTGAGGGTAATCGGGTTCATCTATGACAAAGAAGCTTCTGGAGATGATGGCTCCTCCTGCAGTGGCACTCTCTGCTTTATGTTGTCTTTCCTGATCATGGCCTCTGTTGCATTCTTTGGGTTTCTTGTTGCTCTTGTGCTGTTCTTCAGAACCAAGAGGTTCTACCACTCCATTGTGTTAAAAAGATTGCGGCATCTTCCAAACTAGCTCTGTCATCCAGAACAAAACTTGGTGCATCTGTAACGAGTGATATTTTGGTCTTGTGAATTCAACAAATTATATTTATTTTCGGAAAATGAACAAGTCAATAAGATAATTTTCTGTCAATTTTTTCATAAAACCGATTAAAGTTTCAAGAGTGTGGCTATTGGGACCTCCAAATTTGCTTAACATATCTCTTATGCTCTTTACACCTCCGTTATACTTTTAATTGCAAGCAGTTTACTCACCATACCTCTATTCAAATTTATAATATAAAAAACCCTAATGCACAGCTCTCTCTGACGCAAAACAAAGAGCGCCGCTCACCCTAGTTTATCCGATTTGGATCTTCGATCCAGTTTTGTCCTCCAAACCTCACCAATTTATCCAATCCCTATCCATTTCATCCTCATGTCGAAGCCAATCGACGAAGTCACCGCCAGTTTTGCGACTTCCCTTGCACTGGCCGGCGATGAGGTCCTTGATGTCTCTCGTCGATCGGGAGCCAATCTCCGCCGTAACTCGCAAGCCTACCTTTTGGCGAAACCTCTGACTCCGAAATGTGTTAACCCTGCAAATCTGCAACAGACCTTTCGCAGAATTTGGCGCACTGATGGTAAATTTAAGGTTCAACAGAGACCTCAAGGTCTATTCTTGTTCTCCTTCGATATGAAGAGAGATCGAAATCGTGTGCTTTGGGGAGGCCCATGGTATTATCTTCGGGCACCAATGGTTATTCAAGACTATGATGGGCTTGCAGATTTTGACGATATTAATTTGCAATCTTTGTTTTTCTAGGTTCGACTTGAGAACATTCCTCCTAGATTAGAGACACCAGTGGTCATTGAAGATGTAACAATCGTTGCAGGTGATAACCCACATGTTGATCTGAATCTTCTGAATTCAATAGGGGAGGTTCGTGTTCGGGTATCTCATGCTCTGAACAGACCTTTCATTTTTGAAAAGGTACTTAAGCTTGCTCTTGGCATAGTCAAGAACATTGTTTTCTTTTATGAGAATCTTGTTGGTATGTGTGCTAGCTGCAAATTAATCTACCATCTAGATGGTATATGTAAGAAGAAAGTAGCAAAATCTACAGTGCAGGATTCTCAGAAAGAGAATCGGGTTGAAGCACTAGTCAATTTGGCAAACCCAAATTACTCACAAGGTTCGCTGAAGTTCACAGGAGCCATGCCTTCGATTATGAAGCCCTTACAGCCACAAATGCCTTCAAAGCTGCCATTAACTCGTAAACCAATTGTCATCAAGAAATCGCTGCTTGGTTCCAATGTCATTGAAAGACCGGTGCTAGCTGAAATTGGCACGAATTGTTTAGAACCAGTAGGGAATGAGAATGTTGGACATGATATGAGATCAGAGCTGCTGCTGGTTTTTACTGTTGAGCAACCAATTGATCCAGCTATGCAGGAACCAAAGGACACACCTTTGCGTTGTGTTTCCAAGAATTGCAACATCAATTCCTCGTAGACCTTGGAGTTGTGTGATGTTCAAGTGACTACTGGTATGGCTGAGATAGATTCAACTCTGGATAGTGCTATTATGCAGCTTGTGGCAACACAAGGAGTTAAGGATGTGTTTCAGGAAGGTATCCTAATGCATGAGGTCCTGAACTCGAGTTCTCTGCCAACTCCTTCAGATTTGAACTCTGCAGCAAAAACTACAGGTGTAGTCACTCAAGTTGTCAAAGATCTGAGTCCTCTAATTCCTCCTTTTGTGGATTTAAGTCAGGCTGCTAGGTTGGAGAAGCCTAACACTGACCTTGTGCCTGAAGTCAATGCAACCGGAGCTGTCAAGTGCCACCGGCTATCAAAGGTAGAACAAAATGAGCCTGTTGTTCTAGCCTCTAACTGGGAGAAAAAATCTAGACCAATTATCCAATTTCCTCCTAGCCAGCTGGGTCTTATTCAAGGACTTGATGGCACTCTGATTACTAAGCCGGAGTCCTTGCTGAAGCCAAAGAAGAAACGGGGACGCCCCATTGGCTCAAAAAACAAAACACCTAGCCCTGTAGCTATAGCTACAGAGAAACATGAGCTAAGTGTGCTTTGCCCCAACACCCCACCAAGCCCTGACCCGAAGGGCAAAAACAAAATGCAGTAAGTGTTGGAGTATGGATAGCTTGGTAGACTGTGCGAGCTAGCTGCAGCCTAGATGGTTTCATAAAGCTTGGAGTACCGCAATTGAGCGCCTTGACTCCGGTTTTTTGTTACTCTAGTATCTTGTTTGTATTTAGTTTAATCCTCTGCTAATTGTCTGATGTAATGGTGCTTTAATGTCATTATAGCCTAAGTTTATCAATAAAATTTTTGGGGCTGCTGCCCCTTTTCCCTTCAAAAAAAAAATTATAATATAACTTTGGTTATGTTATTGACATATATTTCAATAAATTACTCATTATGCTTACATTCCTTGTTTTTTTTTCTTTTCATGTGAACATTAATTTCCGACTTCTACTCTTTGATTTTTTGTTGTTGTTGTTGTTGTTGTTTATTCATGCAAACCTTCATTCCCAACCTTCGTTCCTTGATTATTTTTTTGCGTACAATGTCACTATAGACCTCTCAAATTGTAAAAAAAAAAAAAAAAAAAAAAAAAAATTTTTACAAATGATATAAGTTTCAGAGAAATACTTACTCGAATCATGAAGAATTTTTCTCATTAAAAGCTACATAAAACAAGGTATTGGTATGAGTTTAAAAATTAAATTCTATCATCAATAAAATGTTCTCTAATTTTTGCACCTCTTGATAAAATATTTTGTATAGTTATTTAATGTTTTTTTTAATAATCAATAGATCATACTTTTTGCAAAAATATTATTTCTCCTTATATATGTGTGACAAGTATCGATAGAAGGAATTTTTATGTTAAATAATCGATATTATTCGTAGTTTATATTCTTATAGAATACTATATAATAAATAGAAAATGACATACTACTACCTTAAAGAGAAACAAAAAACAAATAACCCATCTTTCATAAGATTTAAACAACGAAGGACATGAAGTCTAGGCCCACAAGAAATATCAAGCACGCTTGACTCCAAATTTCAACGTAAAAGAACTAAAATGCATAGATTCTTCAAATATTTACGAGCACTGCCACTGAGCAATATACGATCTTGATCTCTCTATCTCTTCGATCTTTCTTGCTGATCTCTCTGTTCTCTTTCTTAGTCTACGAGGTCCCGATGATGATCACAGTAGTCAGTACCGGCCCTGGCCTAAAGCCCAACAAGCCTTTGCTTTGGGCCCCCAAATTTAAGGGCCCCAAATTCTCAAATCCAAGTATATATATACATATAAAAAAACAAAAAAAACATATATACTAAACATAACCTACGCAACTTCTTACTTCTACAACTTTATGTCTTTTTCTAATTCTCTTTGATCGAAGTCATTGGCTGCCGACTGCCTTCTGCTCACTCTGCTGCACGCCCGGTCGCCCACATTGCCTCGTCTGGCCGTCCGCCCGCACAACGCACGTGTCTTGCCGACTTGCAGTCTCTGAGTCTGAGTTCTCTCAGGTAAGTCTGTGGTCTGTCTTCCTCCAGTCCTCCTCCAATAGTCTAATGAGTCCAATCCCATAGTTTTTGCAATTTCATAGTTGAGAACTTGAAATTAAAAATGAGAAGGGTTTTTTTGTTTTGATTTCAATTAGGAAGACTGATTGTGAGACAGGTTTTAGTTTGATTTTGATTTCATAACTGATTGCAAGGTGTCATATGGCTCTAATTAGGAAGTATCATTCTGGGGCTAAAAAAAGAAAAGAGAAGCAGAGAAGAGAGGCATTAAAAAAGCTTTAAGCATGATCTATTTGCAATTATTTAAAGCCAAGTATTAAACAAGCACAAACTTCTACCAATGAGAATGAGAATGAGAATGAGAATGCAGAAGCAAGTCCAAGTTTGAATGCGAAACCAGATTTGAATGAAGAACAAGGTTTGAATGAGGAAGCAAATTTGAATGAAGAACAGGGTTTGAATGAGGAATCAAATTTGAATGAGGAACCAGTCCTTCATCACCATGTTAACAATAGTGGCGGAGGATAAGAACCAAATATGCAAGTGAATGAGGACGACTTTTACGCAAGGAGCCCCAATTTTTTTTTTTTCACTTCGAGCCCCCAAAATGTCAGGGCCGGCCCTGACAGTAGTCACCACCGCCATGACGTCGAAGTCATTGCCGGTGACGGACTCACTCCAAAATCCTCTTCCGTTCGAGATGACGCGGCCACTCATCTAGATTTGTTACTTCTACACCGGTCATCTTTATAAGCTTCTCCGCATCTTCGCCGTTGAAGTCGGGGTTGATCTCGACGCCGTTGGCGGCGGTGGCGCCTCGGCTGTCGTCGATGGAGGTTAGGATTGGGTCGGTGCAGAGAGAAGAGAAGGAGATTGTTCTGATGAGGCAGATTAAGATGGATTCCCTTACATTCCTCTATAGCAAAGAAAAGGTTGAAATTATGAGGGAGTAGGCAAGTTTGGTTCGAATTTGCCTCAGATCTTCATGTTGGGATGAACACAGAGGAAGGCAAGCTTGAAGTAGATGAAGGAGGACCGTTGGATTAGCCTTAAAGCTCTCTCATCTCTACAAGCTACTGCCACAAATTTCCTCTCCTTATTTAATTGGTTACTTTCTGTTCCAGGAGCTCTTATCCCTAAAGGTATGAATACTATGAGCCACATCTCTAATCTCTCTCACAGTAATGAAATATTAAAATGGTATACTAATAGATGTGCAATTCTCTTGTGAGCGGTGAATTGAAAGTGGAGATGTATCGAATGTGGTTATATTGATGTTTCTTATGCGGAGAAGCTCCCTCCTTGACTTCAATATTATTGAGATTCTCCGTTGCTGAAACGTTTGAACTTGGAGTAATAGATGCAATTGTCATGATAATGTTCAATAGTGATATAACCAGTAGTAGTAATAGTAGCAGAACTTGACTATAGTAGTCGGTAGTAGCACGGTGATCGAATACATCATGGAGACTATGCCGGTATATTGAAATCCTCAAAGACATCCAATTACAGTTTTGGTACTCAAAACCTGCTACTGCACGTACTGAAAATAATTAATATTACATTTGCTGGGCCACTGAAAACCTGCTACTGCACTTACGGAAGCTGCTACTACATTAGCTGAACCACTAAATGTCACATCCCGACCCTTATATTTTTACCTTATTTACTAGCGTGATTATAATAAGAATTTTACCGTCTCGATCAATGAGTAAATAGTTTAATTGGTCCCTAGAGGGGTTTCGAGGACGATTATGTGCGGATGATTATTCGTATGATGAAAATACGACGACGGTAAAAATAGTAATTTTAGCTAGTAAAAGGTAATTTTTATTCGGGTATTATTTTTCGGGGTGTTTTTATTTTTGGAATTTGGGTTGATATAGGTTGGACCGGTTTGGGGTGTGAGGCCCAAACCCACTTTTCTTTCTCTTCCTCCCGATTTCCTCTCCTCACCCGTCCCGCAACCGAGCCTCCCGCTGCCCGGTTTTCCGGCCGTCCTCCCGCCGCCGTCCGGCCGCCCCAGACCCGCCGCACCCAGCCCAGATCGGACCCCGTCACCTCCTCTCCCTCCCCGGCCCTACGTGTCCGAGCCGGTGGTGCCGCCGAAGAGGAGAAAAAGCTGCCGGAACCGCCGACTGTCCAAAGC
>NC_020495.1:11033017-11034075 GCF_000184155.1 Fragaria vesca subsp. vesca | reverse complement strand
GGCCCTTCGTTTTAAATTTAGTCCCAGTCTGCAGAGTTCGGGTTGGATCTAGTAGGAGACGAGGCATAGTCACCCGCTTTTCGGCCAGTTTTCGTCAGTAGGTTACCTGTTCAACCTACTCGTGTTTTCTTGCTTCCGCTTGTGTTTAGTAGCTCTGAATACTTTAGAATTTTTGTATATTATGTGATGTTCAGAAGTGTAATATGAAATTTTCGAGTTAGGGTTGTCCATCTGCAAGGGAGATTTTCTTAATCTTTTCAGTAAATTTTCCTTGGAGGTGGTCCCCGCACGACTTACTCTGGGTTTCAGGGTGAAACTCGGGGTGGGTCGTGTCACTAAAACTCTGCTACTACATTTGTTGGAAGTGTAGTAGCAGCTAACTTTCCAGAAAAACATGCTACTACATTAGTTGAGCCATTGAAAACCTGCTACTACAGTTACTGAAGTTGCTACTACACTAGCTGAACCACTAAAAATCTACTACTGTATTTATTTGCTGAGCCACTGAAATCCCGATACTGTATTTACAGAAGCTGCTACTACACTTGACACGACCCACCCCGAATTTCACCCTGAAACCCAGAATAAGTCGTGCGGGGACCACCTCCAAGGAAAATTTACTGAAAAGATTAAGAAAATCTCCCTTGCAGATGGACAACCCTAACTCGAAAAATTTCATATTATACTCTTAATTTAACACTTCTGAACATCCCATAATATACAAAAATTCTAAAGTATTCAGAGCTACTAAACACAAGCGGAAGCAAGAAAACACGAGTAGGTTGAACAGGTAACCTACTGATGAAAACTGGCCGAAAAGCGGGTGACTATGCCTCGTCTCCTACTAGATCCAACCCGAACTCTGCAGACTGGGCAATTTAAAACGAAGGGCCCAGGGGAAAACATTTAATAACGTTAGAGTGAGTGGACAAAAGTAAATTAATAATTAAAATATTTATGTTTCCCCAAATTAATTTCTAAGGAAAAATCGAATGCATGCCGCAAGCGATAAAACCTTTATCCCATAAAATATCGAGCCTCTCAGACTCTATAATATA
>NC_020495.1:11022721-11029790 GCF_000184155.1 Fragaria vesca subsp. vesca | reverse complement strand
GTCCGGTGGCGAACGGAGGTCGGACGGCGGCGGGAGGACGGCCGGAATTCCGCTGGGTGTAGAGAGAAGAAAATCGGGTGAGAAGAGAAGAAAAATCGGGAGGGAGGGAGAAGAGAAAGAAGAAGAAATGGGTTGGGCTCGGCCCAGCCGACCCAACACCCATATTTCCAAAATTCAACACCCCGAAAAATAATACCCGAATAAAAATTACCTTTTACTAGCTAAAATTTACTATTTTTACCGTCGTCGTATTTTCCTCATACGAATAATCCTCCGCACATAATCGTCCCCGAAACCCCTCTAGGGACCAATTAAACTATTTACTCAATGATCGAGACGGTAAAATTCTTATTATAATCACGCTAGTAAATAAGGTAAAAATATAAGGGTCGGGATGTGACAACACTAGTTGAACCACTAAAACTCTGCTACTACATTTGTTGGAAGTGTAGTAGCAGCAGCAGGTAACTTTCCAGAAAAGCATGCTACTACAATAGTTGAGCCACTGAAAACCTGCTACTATAGTTACTGAAGTTTATATTGGAAGTGTAGTAGCAGCAACATTCCAGCAAGTGCAGTAGCAGCTAAAATAATACATGATGAGGTTTGATTTAATTTGTATTAGGTCAGTTTGGTAAATTAAACCATGACACATGATAAGCATAAAAGAATTTGTCCTTATTTGTTAAAAATTGTCTTTATTTTTTTTTAAAAAAATGTATATGGATGTTAATCTCTGCTACTATTTCTACTGGAATTAACTGCTACTACACTAACTTATTAAAAACCTGCTACTGTATTTCATTTACTGAAAAATCTTAAAATGAGAGACTTTTCTATTCTAAAAACATATTTAATTAGTGTAAGGTTAGTTTGGTAAATTAAATCATGACACATGGCATGCAGAGAAAATATTGTCTTTAACTGTTAAAAACTGTCCTTATTTGTTTAACAACAATACAAGTAGATTTATTTGTGTTTCAAATTCTTTTAGAGGATGTATATGTGATTTGCTATATAATAATGATTTAATAAGTATATATTATAATTAAAAAAATAAAAATTGAAAAGGAAAATATAAAAGAATGAAATTTATTATTATTGAATCGGAAACTTGAATAAATATAATTTGTTTTATATAATTATTAAGAACGTAATTATTGTCCTTAATAATAGTTATGTAAAAAAAAATATTTATTTTTTAATAATTTAAAGTAAAATGAGATCAACAGAGCAAATATAAAACTCCCACAGTAACCCGCACTCTTGTTTCAATCTTTATCAACGACGTAACCAAAAGTTTGTATCTTTATGGCTGGAATGCAATTATATGATGAATAGAAGTAACACGTGGAGCATGATCAAAACACAAGAAGCTCAGTCCTCACTGTGAAGCGGCACAATCTGCCACTACAAAACAGGGCATGGATATTGGAGGACTTGATCATCGATGGAAGATAGACTAAAGAAACTGATACGGTGCAAATGGGTGTCTACGGTGGCGAGCACTTCGATACAGTGCACCAGCGGCGCCCTCTACACCTTCTCCGTCTACTCTCAGACCCTCAAGACTACACAAGGCTATGATCAGTCAACTCTGGACACTGTTTCTGTGTTCAAGGACTTTGGAGCTAACTGTGGGATTCTGTCTGGTCTTCTCTATTCTTATAGTGTTTCATGGGGTGGGCCTTGGGTGGTTCTCCTGGCCGGCGCAGTACAGTGTTTTTTAGGGCACTTTCTGATGTGGGCCGCCGTGGTTGGACTTATTCCCCGGCCTCCGGTGCCGGTGATGTGTCTTTTCATGTTGTTGGCTGCACATGCTCAGTCGTTCTTCAACACTCCTAATGTGGTCACTGGTGTTAGGAACTTTCCTAACTACAAAGGCACCATTGTTGGTATCATGAAGGTACTTGAAATTTGGTTCTTTAAATTTTGCAACTGTTTATACTTCTAAGTTCTAAGGTTGATGTTTCTAGAAGTATTTGATGTTAATTTTATAATTTTGATGCAAGCATCTTCCACCTTTGTGATTGTGAGCTTCTGTTGCAGCTAATATCTGAGATTGAGTAAATTCTAATTTGTAGCACTTGGACTTGAAGTGCATGAATAGTTTGTGTTTTCTGTGTTAGGGATTTCTTGGTTTGAGTGGGGCAATAATAATCCAAACATACCAGATGTGTATGTACAAAAAGACCACTTCGTTTCTTCTGATGCTATCACTGCTGCCTCCGATAAATACTTTGCTGCTTATGTGGTTTGTGAGATTCAACAACAAGAAGGAAGGAAACGAGAAGCAACATCTGGATAGTCTTTCGATGATTGCTCTGGTTGTTGCTGCTTATGTTATGGCCAATACACTATTAGAGAACTTTATAAGTGTGCCATTAGTCATACGTGTAGTTGGTTTTGTTGTACTTGTACTGCTGCTTGCCTCACCTCTTTGTGTTGTAATCAGAGCACATCAAGGGGAGTTGGATAGTGTCTCAGAGCCTTTGTTGACTGAGGGTGACCGTTTAGAAGATGGTAATGATCAAAGGAGTTTGCGATGTGATGTACATCTGAATCTGTTACAAGCAATATGCACTATAGACTTCTGGTTGTTGTTTATTGCCATGGCATGTGGAATGGGGTCGGGACTCGCTGTGGTTAATAATCTCAATCAAATAGGACGATCGCTTGGTTACATAAACTTTGAAATAAGTACTTTGGTTGCTTTGCTGAGCATATGGAATTTCCTTGGTCGTTTAGGAGCTGGATATATATCAGATCATTTCCTGCATCGGAGAGGATGGGCAAGGCCATTGTTCATGGTCATCACTCTAGCATCCATGAGCATTGGTCATCTGGTGATCGCTTCTGGTGTGCGCGGCGCTCTCTATGCTGGATCTGTATTGGTGGGTGTTTGTTACGGTTCTCAATGGTCACTAATGCCAACAATCACTCCTGAGATATTTGGTGTGCTACATATGGGGACAATCTTCAATGCCATTACCATAGCCGGTCCTGTTGGTTCTTATATCTTTTCTGTGAGAGTGATCGGATATATTTATGACAAGGAAGCATCAAAACCAGCGAATACATGCTTTGGAACTCATTGCTTTTTGTTATCATTCCTTGTTATGGCAGCTGCTACCCTCGTTGGGGCTCTAGCTGCCTTGGCATTGTTCTTTCGGACAAGAAGATTCTATAGTCAGGTAAATCATCATAAATCCTTTCTGAACATAACCTAACTATTGTGCTTTTGGTTGGTTATTATACCAAGGGTAAAAATGAAAAGGATTTCTAATGTTATACGAATAAGCATATCTGTTTGGAAATTGAGAAATCGAGTAATGTATCAGAGTGAACAATTGTGACAATTTGTTTGCTTTTGCAGGACATTGATGGAATCCTTAACAGATAGATAATTGTTTCCTGCTGCATATCCAGCATCCAAGTCCTGTAATTTAGTAGACCAATATATTAGTGTCTTTGTTTGAGAAGCAAAGCTGCAATGGATCCTGATTATAATTGTTGTAATAATCAGGATGCTGTAATGAATTTAGAGCTCGTATGGACCATAAGACATTACGTCAGTATCTCTTTTTATATTCTCTGCATTACATAATACAAGATTGAGAAAGAAAATGTCGAGGAGTTATGGAACCCAGAGATTCCGATTCCACCTCACAAAACGTTTTACTTCTGAAACTGATATCAAGCCAAGCGATAACCATATGCTTTTTGGTTCAAGTTGATCACCACCATTCTAGATGTTTTTATATTAAACTCACTATTGTACATTTGTACATGACACTCATTATTTTGTACGATAGCAAATAAGCCAAAGTAAAACTAAAAAACCTAATGTGCGGTGGGACGTGACTGGACTGGTTGGTTGGTAGGTTAACTAACATCGTAGAGGTTATGAATTTAAATTTTATTAATATGTACATGGGTGCCTCAACTAAGTGTAATACAACACAATACAACGTTATATTACATTGTCTTTTAATATATTACTCCTACATAAATATTACCACCCTAGAGGCCTGTCGGAATTGAAGACCCGGTGCGGCAACGCTGCCGGCACTGTATCCACTTTAGGCTATGTCTGGATCATGGACTGAAGGTCTTAAGAGAGGGAAGAGGTTCATTTTCAGTTTTTGGACGCAAAAGAAGTAAGCTGGCAAGGAAAATGGTGTTCAAAGGTAAGCAAAATAAGAAATCGCTTTCCAACCCAATTTCTTAGATTTAACGTTTCGCTCTTATAATGTTTTGACTATCTTTCTGGCCTTTCTAAACATTCTTTTATTTGTTTTTGATCAATTAAACAACTTAAATACTACAACAAGTCTTGTTGTGAGTCGAACTTACAACCTCCCACTTACAAAAGATACTCATATCACTAAACCAAATAATACTAGGCCATTTCCAAACATTAAAAAAGAAGTTTGGAACGAAAGATTGGCGGGAATTGCAATTTCTCATGCCCATAGAAAATCCGAGATCTGATTTCCCTTCATTTCCTTTTCATGAACCAAATAAGTCGGTTCCATGTCCAACAATACAAGCGGCCCAACAAAGACATAAAGCCCAGAGTATATATTGGGCCGAGAATTAATTATTTTACATCAAACAAGGTAGAGTAGAAATTGGATTTGTTACTATCGGGCAAGAGAGGAAGAGGCTGCTTTCGTCTTCAACCTCAGAGCTCCAATTTGCCCTAGCTTTTGATTTTGATTCTGATTTTCCAATTCGAATTCAAGTCAACAAATTGAAGAGCGCCATAGAGAGACAGAGAGGTCAATATGAAGACGACCAAGGGAGGCAAGGTCATGAACCCTACCGACGCTTATCGTAAGGAGCTTCGCAAAAAGGAATTGAAACGGGTATTTACTTCTGATTTCTTCTAATTCCTTGTTCTGATCTTCGTTTTCCTTCGTGTTCAATTTATTTTATTATCAATTTGGTGCCCAATTGTTGGTTTAGGTCTAATTTCATGGGTTTTGGTTGCTTAGAAAAATCCCAGAAATAATTAATTAGAAAGGTTAGAATGAATCTTGAAGTGTTTAAACTTAGTGAATGTAGCATTGTAGCCCCCTATTAGTTGTTCTTGATTTTCTTACTGAAGTGACTATGGAACATTTGTTTTATGGAGGAAGATGTAAGCATATAAAGCGGCAGATTGGTCTACTGTAGTGGAATGATGGAATTAAGTTTGCGTAAAGTCAATGCTGATGTTCGAATTCACAATCTATGATGCATCACAAACTTGCACACACATTTTTGAATTTAGGCAAAAGGCCGGGAACATTACACAAAGCACATTTTTTATATATAGTGGATTAGTTTTTGTTAGTATGTAGGTTTGTATGTATATATGTTTATTTATGCGACTTTCAACAAAAATTTACTTTGTTTACAATGGTTTTCTGGTGTTCATGATTACGAAACCTTTATCATAGACTTCTGATTTATGTCGTCTATGCTTGACAGAACAAGAAAGAAAGGAAGAAGGTGAGGGAGGTTGGGATCTTGAAGAAGGATCCTGAGACTCTGAAGGAGCAGATTGATAAGTTGAATAAGCAAAGTAAGTTTACCCAAGGCTATCTGTTTACAGTCATAAGCACAAACCAATAGGTCTGTTAATAGAATGGTCATAAATATTAAAGATCGAATATTTAGGTTATCTGGTTTTATTATTGGCTTCTCATATTTTTAGTTTCCACTTACATTCATCATTCTCACTTCTCACTATCTTCTTAGTTATTTAGCTAGGGAGGCTTAGTGGTTAAATTTTTGACCACCGTGTGTTTATTTTCTTTTGTCTAGGGTCCAACCAGTATCCTGAAATGTTAAAACTAGAAAAAAANAAAAAAATTGCCTTCTTGATAGAAGTTTGACAGTCTTAATTAATGCATAAAAATAAAAAATTAATGCATAAACTACCTTTAATGTAATAGGTTAAAGACTTAAAGCTCATGTTATCACTTGTTATTGTATGAGCTTTATGCTTGTAGAAGGCAAGGTTGCAAATGATTTGAAGTTTTGCATCAACTGTCAAAAACTTAGGATTTAGGATCTGATGAAAGAAAGAGAGGGATCAGGCAGGAGTTCTGTTGCTATGTTTTTGTGTTTTATATTGTTTGTAATGGTTCAGGACGTCAGGGTTATGGTGTCAAATAATTATCAACTATTAGTTAGACGGTTTTTGATCCGAGTGCTGCCATTTGGTTTCTCATTTTTATATCTGTCAGGTTGCTTTTTTTTTAGTCTAAATGTTTTTCGTACTATTTTGATTTTGTGTATTTGGCTCATTCATACAGAGGCTGATGGCGCTTTGGACAAAGCAAGAAAACACAAGAAGAGGCAGCTAGAAGATACGCTTAATCTTGTTATGAAGAAGAGGAAGGTAATTGTCACATAATTCTCGCTACCATTTTCCATCATCCGTTCTTGTGTAGAAGTTCAATCTTCCACCTTTTTGTATAATCTGTTTTGTACTATCATATTTGATCGGTAACTTAGTGGTTCAGTGTCTTCTATGTATATATCATGTTAGACGTATGCACACTTTTGTTAGAATTGATGCATCCAATGATCAGGTCTCATTTACACTTTTGGACAGGAAGTTGAAGAGAAAGCAAAGGAGAAGGGTGAGACGCCGGTTATGTTCAGGTGCAAATCCTGTTTTTTTATTCGATATCTGTGCTACATTCTTGTTTGAAACAATTTTTTACTTTGATTTATTAAATATAGTTTGTTTTCTGCTTAGTCATTTGGGACCACCTAAAAGACGAACAACTGCTGAGGAAGAAGAAAGAGCGAAGAATCCGCAGCCTGAGGTAAGAAATGCGTGGTTTGTGACTGCTTTTGAATTCCTTTTAATTCCTAAAACCTCACAGTTATGTAACTTTTGTTGTTGTTGCAGGACTCTGTTTACTACCACCCAACCTTGAATCCTACTGGGGCCCCACCACCAGGAAAGCCTCCAATGTTTCAATCATCGATAGGTATGGACTCTTCAGGAAGACCCCAACCTTCTATCTTATGGATTGGATGTATTGAAGTTACCTCTCTCTCTCTC
>NC_020495.1:10965595-11022442 GCF_000184155.1 Fragaria vesca subsp. vesca | reverse complement strand
TTAGTACTACTCTCTCTCTCTCTCTCTCTCTCTCTCTCTCTCTCTCTCTCATTCTCTTCTGAATGTAAATGCAGGGCCAAGAATTCCTTTATCTGATGGTTCATCAAGTGGGGCAGCATCATCCTCTCAGGATGGTGTATTATCTGATGGTCTGCCCAATTTTGGCATCAATGGCCTCGGTGATGGCTCCGTTCTTCCTGAGTCTTTGCCTTTACCTCCTCCGCCTCCATTGCCACCCAACCCTGCAGCTTTAAACTCAGGTATCTCATTGCCACCACCTCCACCTCCTCCTCCTGGACCTCTGCCTCCTAACGAGCAGATTGCTAATCGCACTCTCCTTCCCCCTCCTCCACCTCTTCATCAGTCTGCACAGCCACCTCCACCTGGTATCAGTGGAAGTGAGAGGGAGAACAATCAATCTCCATTTTCTGATCAACCTCCCTCCAAGGATCCCACACAGGTAAGGTATCTCGTATTGTTCATTGTCTGATAACTCGCAACATGATTGAAGTCCAAAGAAAGGGCATGATTGTGGTTTTGAAGTCGATATATCTCAAACATGTGGGATTTTTTATATTATTATTATTTTTTATGTATCCGTGAGAATTAAGTTTCCTTCTCTCTTGCAGGTGCCAACGATACTTCCTCCCCCTCCTGGTTTGCCTCCAAATTCGACAAATACTCAATTTGAAGGTGCAACTTCTGATGCTGAAACAAATACTACTCTAGTGACCAGGGATCTTGCTAAGATGGTTCCACCACCACCTCCTCCACGACAACAACCTCCACTGCCTGGACCTACCCTGATTCCAAATATACATCCCGATGTGTTACCCCCTGGTATCGCTCGGTTTCCTCCACCACCACCGCCACCAGATATGCGGCCACCATTGTCTGCTCCTGGACTTCCTGGTCGACCGGCTCCACCAGGCATGATGATCCCAATGATTCCCAGGCCACCATACGGACCTCCCCCTGGACCTCCCCCAATGATGAGACCACCACTTCCACCTGGCCCTCCTCCTACATTTCAAGAAGATGATCATACAGCATATGGAATGGCTGCTCATCATAAACCATCGTATATAAAATCGGCAGCATCTACTGTTGTCAAGAGGCCTCTAGCTCAGCATACTCCAGAACTTACAGCCATGGTAAGTTGCTTCTCTTTCAGTAGCTATGATATGTGTCAGAAGTCCCTTAGGGTAGAAGTAGCATATTCTGCATTGCATGTATGAGAAACCTTGCTTTCAGTTTCAACTTTTTAAAAGGAAATATTGTAGGGGATGTTGACAACTTGACATGGTGATGTTGGCTGAGATTTATTGTTCTTACAATAGGAGATGGTGTTGTTAGTGTTGAGTTTTATGGACCCTAGTTACCCTAGTTCTGTAGCAATGTCGGTGAAATGGGTAAGCTTTAAGAGGCTTCATGTTGGCCGAATACTAGGTTTTTTTTTTTTTTTTTTTTTTTTTGGAAGAAGGACCAGTGCGGCTGCCCTTAAGCCCGAATACTAGGTTTATGTTTTAGCCAATACGGGTCAAAATTAGGTTCATGTTTTAGCTAATGAGATATACTGGGTTAACACTAGGTTTATGTTTCTTAACAATTTGTATTTCAAGATGCACTCCTTACATTTTTGTTTTATTGCGTTAAATCTAGTGTCTGGTTCTGTATTCAGGTTCCTGCATCTGTTCGGGTTAGGAGAGAGATGGCTGCCCCCAAAGCAAAACCAAAAGCATCACTTCCAACTACATCAGTGGCTGCCCGGCCAGCAACTACTTTCGTGAAACCAGAGCCAGTGAACTCATCATCAGGAACAAAGGCAGGAAGCATTGATGACTCTTACATGGCCTTCCTGGAGGACATGAAGGCACTTGGTGCACTTGAAGGTTGATAACATAGTAGCTTGTTGAGGGGCTCAAAGATAAAGAAGGATGGCATGCCTGTAGGAAACCACGGGCTGTAAATGAAGCTGGGGTTGAGCATATTTGATTGTCAATGTCCTCAGGGGTTGAGCGTATTTGATTGGCAATGTCCTCAGTTTCCTAATGCATCAATTTCATGGTGAACTTCTGTATTATCAGACCAAAGATGTGGTAGAAGTTCGGGATGTATGATATTTAATTGATATTTAATATAAATGATTACAACTGCTCCTTCTTGAGTAATCTTCAGTTTGGTGCCCCTTTGCCATTTTCTGTTTGAGCAATGGATACTTGGGTTCTCAGAAAGACAGAGAATTTCCTCTGTGATACGAGCCCTTGAAATAGTTGCTTTTAAGAACACGGAGCCGAAAACAAAAGGGCATTGCTTTGTTCAGAGGTGAAGTTGAAGCACAATAGTACATGGTCCTTTTCAACTCTTTTACTTCACACAAGGTCTATTTCCAAGCACCACAAATACTCAAGTGCACCTCTTGTCGTGGTAAAGCAGACACTAGCTCATTTTATGAAGCAAACTAATCTTGGGAGTCTGTAAAAATATGATTTCCTAGCAGTATCTAACTGTAAAAAATGATTTTCTATAGAATTCAACGGCATTCGACTTGATATGGCTGCTTATGCAATGGAAAGATAAATGATTGTTTTTCTCATGCTTTCCTCAGTACTATGTTTCAGGAACCCCAAAACCTAATAATTGAAAAACGAATGGTTAACGAGTTGGCCATTCATCTTCTACTTGCACCGAGTCACTGAGATAAAGAAGCAGCTGAAGTTGTTTGTACCAATTGTAGACAAAAAAGCGAAAACCAGATGAACAATTCTATATGTTTTCTAGTTCTAATCTCGTTATCATCTTTGCTACATGGTTTCTCATCATTCCCACTTTGCACTGATTCATGTTGGTCTATATTTCTGTGTGTGTTCTTCGTTTCAGCTGATGTTGTGTTTTCTCCACTGTAACTTGCTACCTTTCTTAAAAACGAAACAGGGGCACCTATGAAGCAAGAAACTCCTCTGAAGTTTTGTTCTTACAATGGAAGCGTCTGCTGCAATACCACTCAGGATTTGCTGCTGCAGAAACAATTTGAAGCACTAAATGTCATCTATCCTGTTTGTGCTTCTCTCCTGAAGTCGACTATGTGTGCAGTAAGTTTATGTCAAGCAAAGATAAGCTACATTTACTATAGAGTACTCTTTTTGTGCCAACTCTTTTGGTCTTCCATGATGCAGATATGTGACCAATTTTCAGCTCATCTTTTCGAAATCGACTCACGGCCTAGAAAGGTTCCTGTTCTGTGCAACACCACAAGTTCAATGAAATCACACCAGTCTAAAGTTGGAGATTTCAGTGACTTCTGCACAAAGCTGTGGAATACATGTGGGAACATATCCTTATTGAGCTCTCCATTTGCTCCAGCCACTCAAGGCAGAACGACTGATCATTGGCACTCAAAAGAAGACTTCTGTGAAGCATTTGGTGGATCAGAAGATGCTGTGTGTTTTAATGGTGAATCAGTATCATTTAGTCAAGTAGATGCTCCACCTCCTCCAGCTGGTCTGTGCCTTGAGAAAATTGGAAATGGGGCTTATATCAATCTAGTTCCTCATCCGGATGGTTCCAACCGCGCATTTGTGTCTAACCAACAAGGTCAGATATGGTTGGTAACTATTCCTCATGAAGGATCAAGTGGGATTTTGGGAATCAATGATTCTGAACCTTTTCTGGACATTACTGATCAAGTGCTATATGATACTGAGTTTGGTCTAATGAGTATGGCATTTCATCCGAACTTTGTGAACAATGGCCGCTTCTTTCTATCATTCAACTGTGATAAGATAAAACATGCAGGCTGTTCAGGCAGATGTTCATGTAATACAGATGTGAACTGTGACCCTTCAAAGCTTTCTGCTGATGGTGGGGTGCAGCCCTGTCAATACCACATTGTTGTTGCTGAATTTACAGTTAATGGTACAGCACTGGAAGCTTCCATGGTATAAGTACACACATTTCTTTGTTATGTTTTAAAAGATTATCATCCAAAATGTTTGATGAAATTTGATTTTTTTTTTTTTTTTGCTCTTAGGCAAAAAGCTCAAATCCATCAGAAGTGAGAAGGATATTCACAATGGGGCTTCCTTATAAAGGAGGTCATGCAGGTCAAATTCTTTTTGGACCTGCAGATGGTTATCTGTACCTCACGATGGGAGACGGTTCACATACAGATGACCCTTACAATTTTGCACAGAACAAGAAGTCCTTGCTTGGGAAAATTATGAGGCTTGACATAGATAACATACCAAGTAAGTCCTGGAAATTATTATAAGCACAAATGGTTGTTTCATTTATGTTACTGGTTCAGATATTCAGTCTGTTTTGCAACAACTACTAGGTGCAAAGGAAATAAGTGAAAAAAGACAATGGGGAAATTATTCTATACCGAGAGATAACCCCTACATTGGCACCAAGGAGTTGGAGCCTGAGATATGGGCCTTGGGATTTCGAAATCCTTGGCGCTGTAGTTTTGATTCAGAAAGGCCTTCCTACTTCTTCTGTGGAGACTGTGGGCAGGTTGTTTTCTTGCTACGTTATGTATAATATGACTTTTCAACTTCTTTATTAAGTTTCATGGCATTTTGCAGGATCAATATGAAGAGGTTGATTTAGTCACAAAGGGTGGGAATTATGGATGGAGAGTTTATGAGGGTCATATGCCCTTTTTTCCAAGAACTTCTCCAGGAGGAAATACATCTGCAAGTTCCATAAGCTCCATATTCCCAGTAATGGGCTATAATCACTCTAATATAGGACGTGCTGAATCTGCCTCTATTACAGGTAGCTATTTCTACCGGTCCATGACTGATCCGTGCATGTATAAGAGGTAATTGGTTTATCCTGAATATGAAATCCACATCTTCTAAGTTTTTCTATGTTGTAAATGTAACATCCAATCCTTATTGATGACATTTCAGGTATCTCTACATGGATTTGTATGCTGAAGCATTATGGGCAGGCACTGAAAACCCTGAAAACAGTGGGAACTTCTCGACTACCAAGATTCCATTCAGATGTGCTCATGACTCTCTGATGCAATGTAACATTGTGGCAGGAGGTTCTACTCCTTCCTTGGGGTATGTATTCTCATTTGCTGAAGACAACAAGAAGGATGTTTATGTTCTAACAAGCACCGGTGTCTATAGAGTCACAAGACCAAGCCGCTGCAATTTTACATGTGCTAAGGAACATGTAGTTGATTTGGGGACTCATCGACAGAGTTCTGATGCCTCCATGTCAAGAAAAATGTTCAAGGGAAGCAAAGATATTGCATTTCTTCTTTTGTTTCTTGTTTTGTACCCTGGATTTGATCTTGTGAATCATTACTTATGCTAATAACTGATAGGAAGCTGCTGTCTACATAAGTACCTCAATGTTACAAAGCCAAACAAGTTGCATTCAATATGAGAACTATGAAAAGCATGGTACTTATTAACTGACAAAAATGACAGAACGTCTGCTGCAGCCATCTTTCCGTAATGCAGTAATGCTTATGACAAGTTTTGCAACAACTATAGCACCATTAGTTGATACCTTATTTTCTTGTGATGAAAATTAATAGGGGTTTAAATGTTGTATGCTATGCAGTGTTCCAAGCACACACTACTGCCTCTTATGATCACTGACAATTCTTGCAGGGACAATTGTTAATCATCCTATCGAGTCATCTGATGAGTCAACTCCAACTGATTCAGTACTCCTTATGTTTTGTACTTCCCTTGACACTTCACTCATCATGGGGCGTTTCTCCGGGGTTGGATCACAGCACCGCATTGCAATTTGTAGCAGTCTAAGCATTCCACTGCATGTAGTTTTGTGCTCAGATAATTCAAGATCAAAAATCTCAGCGGTCCATTCTTCCCTAACTGCTCGGTGAACCCAACTGCAGATATCTACACCACTGACACCTGGTGGAGCAGTGCAGACCGAGATTTTTCCTGTCAAGAGCTCTAAAAGAAGGGTACCATAGCTCCACACATCAGACTCTTTTGAAACTCTTTTAGTCCTTTTATACTCAGGTGCTTTATAAGAAACCATACGTTGAGCTGCAACGGGAAGTGCTACTAGTGAAGCAAAACCATAATCTGAAACAAGAACTGTGTCATTCTCATTGAAAAGAATGTTTGAAGACTTCAAGTTTCCATGAGGCGGGATATTAGGGGATGTGGCATTGAGGTGAAGATACTCCACACCTCGAGCTACACCTTGAGCAACTGATAGTCTTGAGGTCCATGTGAATGGAATTCGATTTGAATCTCTTGCTCCTGCATCAGACATTACGAAAAATTAATATGGTAGACATGGTTTATATATAGACTGTAGAGGTAACACTTGCTAGATATCTGATTAGACTATGCATCAATAGACGAGTTTGCTTGACACACTAGCAACATTACATGTTAGACTATTAGTAAGTTTGTCACGCAAAATATGAATCGAAAGTGCAAAAGAAACTCACCAAACAATCTGTTAAACAGATTCCCATTTCGAACATATCTATATAGGAGCAGCTTTTCATCCTTGGTGTGGTAATAAGCAAGAAGAGGCAGCAAGTTGGGATGTTTCAAGTTGGCAATCAGCTGCAACTGCTTGTTGAATTCCTCATTAACCAATGGTTTCAGGTCTCTTATCCTCTTTACAACAACAGCTTGCTTCCCACTCATCTTAGCCTTATAACTATTTCCAAAAATCCCTCTGCCTAATCCCTCAGCAGAAGCTTTTAAAATATCTCCAAGTTCGAACTCTTCAGCTGCTCCATCCCCTATGAATATGAGCTTCCCTTTCTCTTGTTGTCCTCCAACCGAACTTACTGCCTCTCCTTCATCTTCAACCTTCTTTCCACCTTTTTTGCTCTCCTCATTCGTTTGACTAGTACTAGTGGCTTTCACTTCCTTTATCAACTTCTTTAGCTTCCTAGATTTCCTATAATAATGAGCCGAAAGAAAAATTGCAATGACTAGACAAACAAGAAGCAAACCATAAAAGATTACACCAGACGTGGTAAATCGACTACGATCTTTGTTATTAGAACCTGAAGAACCATTCTTGTTATCACTATCCACATAAGGGGGGTTGACACCATCATAGGGAACATTAGAAGGTGATCCACACAAACCACTGTTACCAAAATATGAATTGTTGCCAAATTTTCGAAGAGCTTGAGTTGTTGGGATTGGTCCAGAAAACATGTTATATGAGAGATTGAGTGCTTTCAGTGTGGATTGGTTCAAGGCCGGGATCAAACCAACCAACCAATTAGATTCAACAGACAAAGACTCCAACCTCCCAAGACTTAAAACTGAACTTGACATTGGCCCAGACAGCCTATTTTGGGAGATATCAATGCGAGTCAGCTTCTGGTTGAAACTAAAATCCATCATCTTTCCCCATATAGTGTTGTTCTTCAAGCTCACCACAGATATCTCAGTCAAGTTTTTGAATGCATCAACTTTGAGGTTCCCTACTAGTCCCAAACTTTCCAGGACAATGCCTGTGATGCGGCCATTGGAATCACATTGAATTCCATACCATCTTGATATCCCTCTCGGCAAGCAAGGAATGTCTGTCCAGTTGTCATTTAGGAATGCATTGTTGAAAGTAGCCTTCAAGACATCAAGAGCCTCCTTCTCCTTTTCGTTATAACCAGTTTGCGCTATGGCAGATTTGTGTAACAGAAGAAGTATGGCAAGAAGAGGGTAGCATATGATGAACAGAGAAGAAGCCATAGTGCATGATTCAAAGTGTAAGGCTTAATAGCTTAGGGAACTAGGAAATCTTCCAAGATAACAAAGCTGGAATAGAAAAAAGAAGAGACATATTCTGATAGAATTGTTCCATTACAGCTAACCGATTAAAAGCTTCTTTGTCTAAGATGACAACAACAAGGGCACTGATCCTTGACTTTAACCTCTTGTTCAAAATCGTTTCTGAGAATCTTATGGGAGGCTTGTTTGTACATTCTTTGTCTTTAAGATTTTACAGCTAGCTGCAATGGTTCATGGTTTAGTCATGGTTTTGGACAGGTGAATGATTGGATAATTCCAAGCATTCATTTTGTTTGAATCATGGTTGATGACAAATCCATACCATTCAAAAGCTGAAACAGAAACAAAACTTGATGTCATAGCTAGACAACTAAGGGAAGGCATGACACAATTACATTTTGGAAGCAATGTAGGTTTTACTTTTAACTTTTGACATTTATAAGCTTCACAACAATGCTGTCTTGCTTCATCCAGGGAGTAGGGAAATGTTGCTTTGGAACTGAAAATGATCATCAAAGAGTGTTCATGGGAAAGATGATTTACATTAACTGAAAATGATTTACATCAGCAAGTCAAACTTGAGGTGATCCACTGTAATTAGCTTTGGGATTAATTATGGTTAATGGACCTATAATGATGGAGGTGAGATTAAAAATACAATAAAATAACATCAAAATTATAACTTACAAGACTATAGTAAATGGATAACTAAGACCAATTGCATATATGCACGGATTGTTTCATATTCTGGTCACGTTGATATCTCTCTAATTTTGAGATAGGTTTAAGTGAAGTCGTCGTTTCACATGACATATCTGCTGTTACATTTCAATATATGTTCACAATTACCAAAGATCCTATCATGGTCGGATATGTGGAAGATTTGGATCTGTTTTGAGATAACATGTTTAATTTCCCGCGTTTTCAGAAGACACCTTCCGGACCAGGAAGCTGCACCACTCCTGGTACTAATCTTTCCGACCATTTTCTGCTCTTCACGTTCAACAATTACAGCTCCTTTCTCACTTATTTAATTGGAACAGCCCCCCTCTTATTTTTCTACTCTTTTCTATGTCAGAAATCGTTGCCACACCATTGATGACGAACCATGTGACGTCCCTTTAGTGTGATTTTTCTACAAGAGCTAGCTCCACATGAATTTTTGAATATATATTCCAGTATTCAACTCTCTCATTCCGACCGGTATTTGTTTCTTTCTTCTGTTTTTGATGCCATCCCCACCGCTCAGTCCACTTCTTGACCTTGTTTTACTGCTACTTCCAACTTGGTTTCTAACTTTATATATTCTGATCCCATTTCGGCTGTCTTTTGGTGTTCTGGAAGAATGATAATGGAACAATGGAAGTCCAACTCACTCACTACCCAGACAAGGGCAGCGTTTCTAGTACTTTTTTCCTTGAAAAGAGATCAACATTTAGTCCTCAAATATTTTATACACCTAGAGACTAATTTACGTCCGGATCATATTATAATGTTTCTACCTTATCACCAAGACGAGATTGAAATTTAAACCCTAATTCGGCTGGAAATTAAACCTAGATATGAGTATTCTACACCGAAATCCATGTTTGGGTTGCACATGAGATCTATAGAAGGGCAAATGGGTAATCAGTGTAGGCACGAGACACTAAACTAACCAAGATCAACATAAATCTAACCAACTTGGTTTTCCTAGGCAAGTGGATTCTTTCACAGTTTCACAACCACCCCCATTAAGCTAGATATAAAACTCGAGCAAAGTCAAAGTTCAACTCTATCTGCAAATGTCTAGTTGATAATGGTTGCTCTGTCTTTATTTCACTTTAAGCGGAGGATATTGATAGGTATAAATCCATGGAGTTGAAAAAACTCAAAAACAATGTCAAAGGCTTGAGAAAGGGAGAGGGAGAGGGAGAGGGACAGAAAAGTGAAAAGAAATAGTTTCAATGAATCATTGTGGAGGTTGAATTAAAGAAAAGAGGGAGAGAGATTTGAAAATCATTTCCCTTCTGGAAGCTAAATATTAAAACTTTGATCTGCCCATGATGGAGATAGGCATGTACTGGTTGAGGATAGAGTTGTTGAGATTAGATAGTTTCCAGAACCCTTTGCCTACTTCAAGTCAATCCGACACTGTTTTTAGGTGACCCTATAGATATTGTCGTGAAACATCTGCTTTAATTTCTCTGTTTCTCTCCCAATTTTGGTGAAATGGGTGGTGTTCTTGCAATCGGGCTCTTGCTTTGTTCCTTGGTGTTGCTTTTTGATCCTTCAGTTTCACACCCTTTATGCATTGATTCAAGTATGTTTTTGTTCTTACTTATTTCTTGGCTGATTTACTATGCAAAGTCTGCTGCTTTATCTGAATTACTATACAACGTTTGATACTTTATGCTTGATTCTCTAAATAAACTGAACTCAAATGGTTTGATTGATGCAGGAGCACCTTCTACTTTGAGCACACCACTCAAGTTCTGTTCTTACAATGGAACTGCTTGCTGCAACTCCACAGTAGATTCACAGATACAGAAGCAATTCCTGTCCATGAACATCTCTAGTTCTGCTTGTGCTTCTCTCTTGAAACCAGTACTTTGTGCTGTAAGTCTTTGTCTTTGTCTTCATCTTTGTCTTTGTTTTCTAATAGCTTAATCTGCATAAGTTGAAAACATGAATTTCTTATTTGTTTTCTGCAATTGTCTTTAGAGGTGTGATCCATTTGCAGCTGAGCTATTCACAGTTGCATCTGTACCAAGGCCAGTTCCTATACTATGCAACTCAACTCTTCCTTCAGCAAATTCATCCCAGTCTTTGATCCAAGTCACAAGTGACTTCTGCTCCAATTTATGGGACACATGTGAAAATGTCTCCATATCGAACTCCCCATTTGCTCCTTCACTGCAAGGCCAAGCTGGAATACCTGTGAATTCCACTGTTAGTGAGCTAACCCAATTCTGGCAATCGAAAGCTGATTTCTGCAATGCATTTGGTGGAGTTTCTAGTGATGACTCGGTGTGTTTTGATGGCGAGCCTGTCAAACTGAATGACACTGGAACTCCTATCCCCCCACATGGTCTGTGCCTTGAGAAAATTGGAAATGGATCTTACCTCAACATGGTTGCTCATCCTGATGGCTCAAACCGTGCATTTTTCTCTAGTCAAGAGGGTAAGGTTTGGTTGGCAACTATTCCTGAAGAGGGATCAGGAGAAGTAATGGGGCTTGATGAGTCCAGTCCTTTTGTGGATTTAACTGATGCAGTCCATTTTGATACTGCGTTTGGAATGATGGGTATGGCTTTTCATCCCAATTTTGCGGAAAATGGAAGGTTCTTTGCTTCATTCAACTGTGACAAGGAAAAGTGGCCAGGATGTACAGGAAGATGTTCATGTAATTCAGATGTCAACTGTGATCCTTCAAAGATTGGTTCTGATAATGGTGCTCAACCATGCCAGTACCAAACTGTTATAGCAGAATACAGTGCTAATGGCAGTGCATCACAACCTTCCTCGGTACACACTCTATAGTCTACACACCGAAAGCAATCTGTATTCTCATTGTTATTACATTAACTTGACGATTCCTAATGAATTTCGATGTTGTTTTCCAGGCTACAAATGCTAGACCAACAGAAGTCAGAAGGATATTTACTATGGGGCTCCCTTTCACAGGTCATCATGGAGGACAGATACTCTTTGGACCCGAGGATGGGTATTTATACTTCATGATGGGAGATGGTGGAGGCACAGGTGATCCCTACAACTTCTCTCAAAACAAGAATTCATTGCTGGGAAAGATCATGAGGCTCGACCTTGATAATGTACTAAGTGAGTATCAGCTATAAATAATAGAGTTCTGTTGTGAATTTCATGTGTACTAATTTTCTTTTGAAGCACCAGCTTTGTTTTCCTCAACATTATAATCTATTTACAGGTGCTTCAGAGAATGATAAACTTGCTCTATGGGGAAACTACTCTATCCCAAAAGACAATCCAGTAAGTGAAGATCCAGAACTGAGGCCGGAAATATGGGCTACAGGGCTAAGAAATCCTTGGCGCTGCAGTTTCGACTCAGAAAACCCTTCCTATTTTATATGTGCAGATGTTGGACAGGTAATATATATTATCCATCATCTGCAAGTTTCTTATGAGCAGTTTTTCTTAGCAAGTTTCTTATGAGCAGTTTTTCTTATTCAGCTAATCTAAGCCAGTCTATTATAAGATCCCAACTTCTCAATTTCTCGTGACAAAGCCAAGAATGTGCAACTGTTTTTCGAATGATGTTACATATTTCTCTGTTACTGAATTCTTTAGGATCTGTATGAAGAGGTGGATGTTATCACCAAAGGTGGAAACTATGGCTGGAATGTTTATGAGGGCCCCTATCCCTTCAATCTTCCAAACTCAACTAGTAAAAACACATCCACAAAACTCACAGACCCGATTTTTCCAATAATGGGGTACAATCATTCTGTGGTAAACAAAAATGAAGGTTCAGCATCTATAACTGGGGGATATATCTATCGCTCCGCAACTGATCCATGCATGTATGGAAGGTAAGTTAATCGCTCCTCACTTTGAATCTGCAACATATTTTCTCTAATGTTACAAGCCACATTCTCCAAAACTATTGATCCTGATTGAAAGTAAAAAATGTTTGATTTTTCAGGTATGTATATGGAGATCTGTATGCTGGTGCCATATGGGCAGGCAGTGAAGACCCAGAAAACAGTGGCAACTTTAGCACAAGTAAAATACCCTTCAGCTGCGGACGTGACTCTCCCATAGCTTGTACCTCAGTCCCTGGAAGCAGTCTTCCAGCTCTCGGCTACGTTTTCTCTTTCGGGGAGGACAACCGCAAAGATATCTTTGTCCTGTCTAGCTCTGGTGTTTATAGAATTGTTCGTCCTAGTCGCTGTAATTACACTTGCTCCAAGGAAAATGTTACATCTGTTGCAACACCAGGTCCTTCTGCTTCACCTAATGATGCTTGCTGGATAAGTAACCCACCTAAGAGCGCAGTGTTCCTAATCTCTTCTCTGGTACTTCTGCTTCTGCTCAGTTTTGTCTAGCATAAATGGCATCTGTATCTTATGTAATTATTTCAATATAACAGCTTTTCTTCGTAATTATTTATTTTGAGAGTACTGATCATAAGAGGGATGAACATGTTTGCATCATCATAGAGAGCTACTTTGCTCAGAGATTCATGATCCAATTACATAAACCACCATTGATCCATTGAATCAAAGTAGTTGTATCCAAAGGTGGTGATAAAGCTTCATGCTCCGACGGCTGCTTGATCAACACAAAGCGAATGTAAGAAACTCAACAAGCTTAGAATTAGATGGATGAATTTAAAAGGTAGGATCCAACGAATTGCGCTAGATGGAGAGGGGGAAATGCAGCTTGGCCCATTCTGGGTCTTGGATGGCTGCATTCCATGCTCTGGAAACACACATGAGTCCTATCAAATCCTTGGTCGAGAGCATTGCAAGTATGTCGTTAGCTGTTGTGGGGTATTGTGTGACATGCCGAATTCATATGCATCAAAATCAACAAGGTTACACAACATTGCACTTTGTTTTTTCACTCTAATTTCCTCTTCTGTGGATTCAATATCATCACAATCTGGAGCAAAGCTGAAACACAGACGGAGGGAGTACAGTCGGTACACCTCCAAATAAGTTGAATGCAAGTTTTTGGTGCTACAGTGTTTTTGTTGACGAGTAGCTCTAGCCGGACAATCTCCGGAGAGCAATGTGGATTGGTACGTAGCTAGATCATGAAGAAGCTTCTCATAGCCAGGCAGCGGAGTATTTTAGGTGAGAAAAACCTACAACAAATATTGTCATAAAGAAGAAATGAAATGGATATTTCTAGTTGTAGTTGAAATTCTGATGATTCCATTAATCAATTTATGGCTTGCTAGTTGCTTCAGGGAGCGTGGTGATCGAAGGAGAAGCATCTCTCATATAACAACTGCATATTCCAGTTCACAATTGTATCCTGATGAGGAGAGTTCACTCTCCTATGAGGACTCCGAATGAGAAGAGCATGAGAAGATGAGAATGCACCAACTGATGAGGACACAGAATGACAATACACTATAACTTCCCAGCTGGATGCTGTCTGGATACTGTGCTGATGGTCTAGGAGTTTATATGAACGGCTAACAATTTGGTATTAAAAGTTTATGGGTTTCTCTTTTGTTGTTGTTAGCTGAGGCCTGTACCATTTGCTTATTGTTTAAAAGAAGCTTGTCAACAATTTGTAAACACTTCCAATACATTTTAAGGCAATTTTTCTTCTTTTACAAAGTGGAAGAGCAATTGAAGTATCTGCTCCAAAAGTAAATACACAGGGAGACCCTTTTACTATCGCTGTTCTTTTTGCTTTGCGTAATTAAGTAATTTACATTTTACAACGATTTCCCACTCAAAAGTCTTGGTCCTATTCTTGTGTGAATATATGAATCCACAAATTTGAATTTCTTAGAAGTACATGCAGCCAATATACTGTAGCATCGACTGATTTCACTACAATTCATAAACATTTGTCATCAAGATGAATTACACTCGAAGCAATACCAAAAATACATTCATTCCTGTTATGCAACTATTTTCATTAGATTACCAAACAATAATTGACACCCAAACAACAATCAGCAAAGTCTCAAATTCATTAATATGCTACGACATTGAACATCAACGAAGGAGCCCTTGATGATAATCATACGATGAAAAACTTGTATTACCTCGTCCATTTCATCTTGCATACAATAACCGTGCATAAGAGAACTATATGCAGAGTCTCGAGTTCATCACTGTGCTACATCACTGAAATCAACCATTTCATCTCGCATACACTAATCATGCATATAGGAATTCCCTATACAAACGCTACTTGTATCCGCATACTGAAAAGGCAAGAGCAAGCAGGGCAAGAGTGGAAGATGTTCCATACTGTTGGGGATCATACAAAGACTGATTGATGGTTCTCTCAGGGTGTCCGTCTGATGAATGCATTATCATGCTGCTTGACTTGACGTCTCTCCAGAGATGTTCACCTTCAATGTTGTGGTGGATGCACTTTCTAAAAAGGGGATGCTCACGAAAGCCAGCTCGTATGATCCGGACACAGGTACACACTAACAACACCATACCAGAAATCAAACTCAAGAACTCATTTTGCAACTACATTTTCTGAATGGCCTCCAACCCTCTGTTTCATGCACGCACGAAGCACATTGAACTTGATTATCATTTTGTAGCCCTTGGGAGTCATCGGGTTTGCTTCATTCCTTCTGTTGATCAACCCGCTGATCCTCTCACCAAGCCACTACATAAGATTCACCATCTTCATCTATCAAGCAAACTTGTGTTTTAGAGAGAGGGCCGGGGGGGGGGGGGGGGGGTGGCGGGGTTCAAGCCTAACACTCACTCTCTCCATCCTAATCCCTCAATATAATCATATGTGTTCATTGCTATTGATATTTGTAATCAATTGTATTTACTGTATTCCAAAACCTAGAGAGACAAGGATAGCTCCTATACATGTATGTACAGATTGTAACATTGTTGATTAAGGAAAATCACTTTCTACAGTATTATACCAAAAAAACAATGTCCTACAAAGACTACAAAGCCTCCAAACCTACCAACTGTAAGAAAGGAAAGGAATTAAAACAAAGATTACAAGGAATCCAAAAACGATTACTCTGCTCTTTCTTTACCCTTGCTAGAAACATTTTAAAGAACTCAAACATGAGCGGATATTGTTAAATAGTCAAACAAACTTAATGATTCGACCGTCATTAAAGATCGCGTCCAATTGTCCAATTCTTTTGGGAGAAGAAAAAACCAGAAAATAACTCTTAATTTTTATTTTTGATAAAGAATAACTATTATTATTTGAAGGTAGGAAGATTTCATTGATCAACGATCAAAACGATCATAAGGCCAAACAAAGGATAGTCTGAAGACCATACATGCATATAGCAACAAAAAATAAAACTATATCTACGAAAAGAAATAACAACCTGAAAGCTACATCAAAAAATATGGATATGAAAACTAGAAGGCAAAATAACCTCCTATCCCTAATAACAACTCAGCTTCCAATCGAATAAGGCCTAGGACCCAATGGTGTACCTGTCATCGAATTGAGAGAAAGAAAGTAGCTATTAGAGATCAGAAGGGGTCTTTCCTAGATGTACTAGGACTTACTCCTCCTCAGCCTCGAACTCGAGGCATGTTTCTGCATTGGCACCCTCCGAACTAGGAGCCAAAGAATCCGACAGCTCCGGATCTTCATTCGTTGTCCTTTTCTTGTTACGACTGCCACACAAGCGACCTCTCTTCTTGGGAGACTTTTTTTGAGGTAATCCTTCAAAACCGCACTAGAACCTATACGAGCTCGTCAGAGTGAAAGCTCGACTTTGGCTTCTTCAGCACCAAATTAGTCCCAACCGGCCCATCTCCAAAGGGCCCAAACCCATCAGATTCAGTTCCAAACCCAAACTTCCTTTTCAACCTAGAATTACCTAGCCCAACCCTCAGAGGCCCACGAAATCCTCTCGGCCCATCACTTTTAGTCAACCTCCCCTGCTCGGTCAACCCTAGTTTGAAACTAGCTAGGGTTTCCCCCTGAGAAAGTCGGGGGAGTGACGACCAACGCAACTGCCTCCTTGCTGCCACTCAGTCCATCATCTAGCCCCGTTGGCACAGCCTCTTCCACCTGCAGAATCGGCTCCTTCACCAAACCAACAGTTTCCATCGCCCGGCTCGCCAAAAGCTCGGGCTCACCGTCGACAGCGCTAACTGCATCAACCACCGACAACCCACAAATTAAGCCCTTATCGCAGGTACCTCCTCCATGCCCAAAGAATCCACAATCCTTGCAATTCCCATGAGCTTTTTCAACCTTGAAATCCAGCTTGATAGCTAACTCCGACGAGTAGTCAAAAATGCGTTCGGCCGGAATCCGGTTTCGAACGTCCAGCACAACCCTAACTTGCTAGATCTTCTCCTTCCTCTGAATCGGACCCGGATCTGCTCTCACAAAGACTCCCAAACCATTTGCAACACGGCTAAGAACCTTGTTGTTCCTCATGGCAAAACGGAATCCGACAATCGAGACCCACACCTCCAAGTGATTCAGAGAAACATCTTCCACTGGGCTAAGCCCGTCATACTCCGCCAGAATAAGCATGCCACTGTTGAAAGACCACGACCCTCCTCCAGCGATCTGGTTTATGCCTTCGATTTGAATTGAAAAACAAAGCGACCTGATTTCTCTTCACAAACCAATAGCTTCTCCTTTAGATTCCACGCCCCGGAGAGAACCGAGGAAATGATAGGAGTCACCATCGGCTTGTTCATTCCGATCAGTCATCCACACATGTAGAAAGATTGTGCTACCTTCAATGGAATTTTCCTACCTCCAAAAAGAACGTGTTCACATGTGAAATCATGCATGGTTAATCATCGTTTGATGTAAATCCAAGAGTGGAAAATATTATTTTAAAGTTAAGTTGTTTTGTTTTATATCCTTAGATTTACATCTAACGATGGTTGATCATGATTTTCTTGGTCACTAAGTGATCATGTGAACACCACCACTGAGGAAACTATTATTAATTTATTATTACCACAAAAGGAGATTGTGCTAAAAACAACTTTTACCTAAAATTTATTTAAGAAAAATAAAATAAATAATAATTATTAATAATATTAATAATATTAGTGAGAAAATAATAAACCCCTCGTGTGGTATGCGAAGGGTGGTTTGAAGCTTTTGGTCCTCCTCCTTCCTCCTCCTCTCTGTTTCTTCTCCACTGTAAAAAAAAAAAAAAAAATTAACAGAAACCCTGCAAATGCAAAACCATGGCGACCTTGATCCTCTTCTTCACGTAGCAATCCTCTAAACCCTATCGATCTCCTCCTCAAGCCATGTCTCTCGACTCCTCTCCTCCGATCCCGTCCCACCGATCCTCGCCGGAACCCCAACCGCCTCAAAACGACGACGTCGCCGCCGCAACCACATCGGCTCCGGCACCCACTCCGCCGCTCTCCCGCAGCAACCGCCCCTCCCGCGCTTGCACCCTACGCGCCGCGGCCCGGCTTCAACAGCAGCAGCAGCAGCAGCAGTACCAGCAGCACGCGGAGCCGCGCAAGCCGAAAGCCGCGAAGAAGGAGCAGCAGCAGCAGGAGGAGAACGGCGAGTCGTCGTCGCCGCAGCAATGCGGCAGCGCCAGCAAGGTGGTGACGTCGCTGGTGGACCCGCCCACGCCGTCGCAATTGCCGCGCTGGACGCTCCGGTCCATGTGGGAGCTGGCCTCCGTCCTCAATTTCCTCCACGTGAGAGCTTCAGCTTCGATTTTGTTTTGGAATGTTAGGGTTTTGTGTGTTTTAGGGCTTATGCATTGTTTGCTTTGAATGTGGTTTCAGGCTTTTCGGCCGCTTTTGAATATACAAGCTGAGTTCTCTGCCGAAGAATTGGAGACTGCTTTGATCACACCCAATGACAACTTGAGTGACATTCACATTCCCTTGTTGAAGGTTGGTTCTTGCTGCTTTAATCAAGTTCGAGTTTTTAGCTTCACTTCGTCGAAACTTGTTTTCGGTGAGCGAGCTTCTTTGTGCAAATTGAAGCTTATTCCTCATGGAATTAGGAACTTTATATACATAATTTAGGTAGTTAGTGAGTTGGTGTTAGTTGGAAGCATTGTTTCAGAAGATGAGATTGGATAGGTAGGCTACTGAAGTTTTTCTAGCTTATTCTCGATGGAATTCTGCCTTTAATGCCTTCTTCCAAAGTTATAGAAATAGGACGTAGAGTTTGTTGGTTTCTGTTAGGCAATTGCAAACACAAGTTATAGATGGTGGGTAAACGTCTGCCTATGTGTTTGTGTAAGGGCCCCGATGAGATCATAATATGCAAGGTTGGAGGTTTTAAATCTTTTTGGTGGCTGCACTGGTGTGATTTTGGCTATGATATTTGTTCAAGGTTTTGTAGAAGGCTTGCTTTATGACAAAGACTAGTTCTGTAGCCAATTCAATAAGCTAAGACCAGGTGGTTAGACAAGTCAGATTAAGTTAATCATTCATCTGATCCTTTTGCTTCATCTATACATAAATCTTAATTATCATTCACTTGACTGCTGAGTTTACTCTTAAGGAATTATTACTGATAGAATATCATTTATACGCTTTTACCAAAGTAGGGGATGCTAGATGTTGAACTCAAACAGCACAGGTAGTTTCAACTAAAGTTTTAGTAGAGAAAAACAGTTCTACCTGATTGAGAAAAAAGAAGCTTCTGTGGCTCATATCTTTACCATAATGTTTCACAAGTTTCTGTGGGATAAGAAGTATATGATATCACTCATTCCTTCATACAAATTTGGTTTTTGTTTTAGAAATTTTTGCAATACTTTGAATCCCTTGGCTGGAGGATGTTTGTTCTTCCTATACACTAATCTCAACATTCCGAAAATTAAGCCTTTTCCAGTTTCTAGATTAGTATATGTGTGTGTTTGTGTGATTTACTTTTTGTTTATCTATTTTTTAAATCAATTTGGTGATACTCCTGATAATTAACTTGAAAGGGTCTCCCTCTTTCAATATTAATCTGACGTGACTGATTCCTGATTCATGTGCTGCTGGAACATTATGTTTTTTAATATTGGATCGAATGCAACAGCTACTGGCATTGCCTATAACTTATAACTGCTTTCTTCTATAGGCGATTCCCCCTGTGACTAGAATGGCACTTACACGTGATACTTGGATCACTGTCTTATGCAGAAAGTTGAGAGACTGGTGGCATTGGGTAAGTTTACTCTATACAATAGTTTGGCCAGAGTAGGTGTGATTAAGAGCAGAGAAACTAATTTGGATTGGTATCTAATTGCAGGTTGCAGATGGGGATCTACCTATTGTTGCTTCACATGGGTGAGCAATGATTTGTACTTGTTTACTTATAATACATGATTCTGTGTAAAATTGTTTGTGATTATAACATGTCACATCATGTTTGATAGGGCGGAGATTGAAGTATATAAAACACTTGATCCCGGTGTACGCGTGGTCATTTTGAAAGCACTTTGTGACATTCGTGTTGAGGTATAATTATTAAGGACAGTTTGAGCTAGAAAACTGATTTCGTGTCAATTATCTATTGATTGATTCATTTATTTATGCTTTTAATATTTTGCTAAAAGGATTATATCTAACTGACGTTTTGCAGCAAGAAGATATCCGGAACTATATTGACAATTCACTGAAACATGGTGTCCAGCTTTCCACATTTCGTAAAGAACGTATTGGTGGTGATTCACAAGGAATCTCTTACTGGTAATGTACTCAAACTTGTATAGGAAAATGTCTCAATAAACTTTGTAGTTTACTTTTTTTGGTGGAACTACCTTACAAAAAAGAGATTGTCGGAAGGGTTTTGTTCTAAGTCAATTTTTGCGTTGAGAAGTAACCTGACCCTGTTTTTGTTTCTGTAGGTATGAAGATGATCCAATAATTGGTTATCGGTTATATCGGGAGATAAGGAAGACTGAGGTGAAGAAAGTAAGAGTAAAGGGTTCCCATGTGCTTCCCAGTACAACATACCAGTGGGAAACAGTTGCAACCAATTTTGACGAATTTCAAGATGTTGGGGTAAGTTACTAGAATGAATTTCCTTGCAAAATTTTAAGATTGAACTTTCAAGTCATTTCCTACTTTAATAAATTCTAGAGTCTGGGAACTTCTGATTAGCAACCATTGTGGCATTGGTTTTGGTTGAGGTGATTTTAAGCGAAGTAATGTTGTTGTTGGATCAATGTTAGTATCTATATGATCCTAATTTTTGTACAAGGAAACTACAATTGCGTCTAGAATTTGAACTTGTAGGGATGTAGTTGTGAAAAACCGTCAATCTACTTTCTTTTTCCTGAAATATTTTTATCTCGGCAATTTCAGCAGGGAGTGACATTCGGCACTGTCCATTCTATATGATTGGCCTTATAGTGTGAGATAGGTTGCATTACCACATTAAGCCTCTGTGATTTTCTTTCATATGTAAAATGAAAACAAGCTTTATATTTATAGATATATCAAATTTCAAGGTGATGTGATTATTTGATTGCTGCAAGTTGTTTGATATTAGGTACTGAGTTTAAGACACTTCATGTATAGGCTAATTTGAGGAGACACGTACCGTACTAATATTATAGTATCTAAATATTTTGGGATCCCAAATTCCTGTTTGTTCATATATTAGGTTCGTTTCAGATTATTGCTTATCTGTCCATATAATAAATGGAACTCATAATGAGGTTAAAGTTCCTCATTTGAAATGCTTTGTCACAGGAAAAACTTTTCTCCAGTATCAATAGAACAGAGGCTGCTGTAGGAAAAAAGTTGAAAGGTGACATGCTTTTAGAGATTGAGAAGGTTCACAAGGTAAATAATGATTCTTGACTGATTCTTGGGTTGACTTTTTTGTAGTTATAGGATTCTCAAACAGATCTGAAGGAGTTACACTAATGTTGGTTGCTCTGCAGCAAGAATCTCATCTCATATACTTCCATTGATTAATTTTGTTGCATGTACAGAGGAAAGAGAAGTTGCTGAAGAAGCAACATAGACAAGCTCTCCTCCTTGATAATTATGTGTCTGTGGATGGACTTGGTCCTGGGCGCTCTCTTCGTGACAGAAAACCTGTGACGTACACTTTTGGTGAGTGAAACAAACCTGTTTATTGTAGCTTTCCCAATTGAAAAGCTCAATCAAACTAACACTCTTCATGTTCTATTCTTCTTTGAAGATGATTATGACCGGTCAATCAATGAGGCCATCAAGATAACCAAGTATGGAATCTGTCAGTTGGGTTACGTTGTTTTCTCTTTCAATCTAATGTACTTTTGAAGTATTAATTATTTTTCCTGTGCAGAACGAAACAGCCATCCCCTGACCCTTTACAGAAACGAGATGTTATGAAACATGAAGCTTCTAGTAATGGTAAATGGAGTGATGCTTCAAATTCCCATGAGCATGTCGGATTCAGCCCCCTGTCTCCTAAATCACCTGATTACGAAGGCGAAGAAGATGATGTCGAGGAAGATGACACATCTGAACTTATGGATAGAAGGTGCTTAAACTTTTATTTTATTATATATTTGGTACGATGTTCAGTGTTGATGCCTTGATTTTCTTTTATATACTAATTTTTATCATTACTTGTAGCAATCGGCGAAGACAAAGGCCCCAACGGTATTCTGCAAAAGATTTTGTTGAAGCAGTTTCAGATAATGATGCAGACTTTGACAGTGATGATGAGATAGTTGGTGAAGCTATTTATGATGAAGAATACCTAAAGAAACGTAAGGAGAGAAGAAAGTTTTCTAGTAGTTCTGAAGGTGATGAGGAGTATCGTTGGGAGGAAGAAAATCCTGAAGAGGAGGAAGAGGAAGAAGAGGAAGATTCTGCAAGTGCCAGTGAGGAAAGTGATGAACCCCGGAAGTTTAAGAAACTGCGAGGTCGTCCTGAGGAATTGCCAGGACGTACTAGGAGGGAAGCTAAATTGCGGTCAGTTGGTGAGCTCCAGTCAGGTCTAAGACGCAGTAAGAGGGCCACCAGAAATCGCATTGATTATCGGCAGTTAGAGTTTTCAGATTCAGATACAGAGCCTATAAAACCCGAGAAGTCAAATGCATCAGATCAACACTCTGATGCAACTGAAAATGGTGACTATTCAATGGAAAGTCAAGATTCTGATGTTAATGATGGTCACCATGAAATGGAAGTTGGTCAGGCTGATCAGGCTGTTGAAAATTACCCTGAAGCAGTAGAGAAAGAAGAAAACCAGCCACCTGAAAAATCAAATAGCCCAGGGGAAAATGAAGTCGGAGGTGTACAGAAAAGACGTTTCCTTGACCTAAACGAACTTGCTCCTGGCTCAGGTTTTGATGATGGTCCAAATACGATTATGAAAGATGATGCGGATGATCTGTGAGCGAAGCTTCCTCCTATGAGTCCTATCCTAGACAACAAGCCTGGTATTGCAAGGAAGCCTGTACTATTGTAAAATTTATAAATTTTGTGCTTAGCGCTAGGAGAAAGTTTCAGCCGGAGTTCTCCATGGCAGAATCTAAGCAACAACCTTGGTGCATGATTTGCAACAGGGGAGCAACATGATGCGGAGAGAGTTATGTAGATTAGTTAGTCATTTTTTAGTAACTCAGCATTCAAAGAAACCTACAGCAGATGAATGGAGAGTTGGGAGTTTAGTTGATCCAATCAATGTACCATAATCCTCAACTGATGTGTAACTTAATGACTTGGCTTTCGGTGATCGAAGTTGAAGCCTCTTGTTGTATTATCTCTCAGGATCGTGAATCCCATGATAATGATCAGCATGAGTAGCATGTTGGGTTGGTTGGGTTGTTATGGAACCATCCTCCCTGAAAAGGTAACTCCATTTTATCTTGTATTGAGTTTGGCTTACCTATTCGTCCTTTCATTTAGCTATAGATATGTGTAGCTTTTGCTCGCCAGCCCAGTATATTATCAGCATTGTTGTATTTACTGTTCTGCTTTCTTATGTTTGTTAACTTAAGGTTTACACTGAAAATGCTCAATAAAACGCTGCACTACTGCCGGGATATCGGGTAGTGTTTCAGGTTTGAAAGTTCAAACGGTGTGTTTGACAAATAAAATACTGATAGTAACTACCAATTGTTTAGGAAAGGCAAGTGAGGCTATCAGTACTTCAGTAGGAAAAGGGAGGCTAAGCTTATACCCATGTTGTCGAGGCTAGGTACATGAAAGATGTATGTTTTTTTAAACCTCTGGAAACCAACCGTGAGGCTATTCCTTGTGTTTGTCTGTCTAGATTGATTTCCAGTGTTTTTTGGTGAAGTGCCTATATGCGATGGTTAAATCTGTCCCATGTAATTCCATAGTCATAGCTTTGTAAGCATTGTGCTATATTGCTTTGATTCCTTGTTGAGTTTGTTCCCTTCATTCCAAAACTAGGTCCTTTCAGACTTTCAGTGTGCCATGTTTGAAATGTAAACTTACTCTTGAGATTTCACTACCATGCTAGCTGGTTTGGAGCAGAATATTATGTCCTCTCTTGAGAGTTGAATCGCTCAACTTCATTATCTGTCCAGTGGAGAGAGTACTTTCTGGACCATGCTCTAGGGACTAGTTTGTTAATCTATTTCCTTGTCCAGTAACCTCTTTCCACTCAAAGAAAAGGACAAGGCTGAAACCTAATATATGAAGCTTTCAATCAATATTCAATTTAGCCAGCTCATGTTCAGAAAACCTTCATTATTATGTTTCCAGGATGATGAAAAATCACTGTCACAAGTTTCCCAGTACAAGTTTTCTGCATAGGGCATGTGAATAAGAACCCAGATGCGTCTAAATAAACACTGTTGTTTTCTAAGGTACATTTTAGTCTTCTATTTGATTTGATCCTTTGTACTAAGCTAAGCTAGAGAGATGCACAGGGGCTCAGTGTGAGTGGTCAAATATTAGACATTATTATTGCAGAAGAGAAGGAGGTGGTTTCTGAGAGAAAGTGGTGCTTTGCGTGGTGGCCACTGCATAAAGTTGGTCACTTACAGATTGAGTAAGGATGAACTTGTTTTGTTTTGAACTTTTGATTTGATTTGGGTTTACTTCTCTCCCGGTGGAGAAGCAAGACTCCAAAAAACTTAGTCTGCATCACTCACGTGGTTGTGCTTCTCTGATTTGTGCTATCACCACCCTGTCTCTATCTTTGCCTTTCATCATTGTTTTGGACTAAAAATCGATTCACCTCTGCAACAAGTTACCATTTTCTTTGTTCATGTTCATGTTCTGGTGATCATTCGAGTGATATTTCCTAGTTATGTATATGGGTTGAGATAAACAGTGTTCAAACCTCACATATTTGTGCAAAACGCACAAAGAGATGGTGGTTTCTTGATACCGCATGTCAAGTATACAAGAATTTCTAGAGATGAACACATATTTGTGCAAATCGCACGAAGAGATGGTAGTTTCTTGATACTGCATGTCGTTGAATGTAGAAGGGTGCTTTAATTTGGATAAACTCTATCTACTTGTAATTGATAAGTTCGCAAATGAAAAGTAGGATCGGCTTTCTTTAATAAACACTAAGTGCTTAAACATGAACTCAACTCCATTATCAGGCACTTGCCCTCAGAGAATCGAACCCTACACAAAAGTAACCGAGTAATGCTCTAAATGAAGTTTCCTCATTGCTCCCCAGATCATTGTGTTACCTCAACATCTTTGTTTTCTTGCGGCTGCTCTTTTGTTTTAGCAACAATCTCTTTCATTGCCTCAGCTTTCTTCTTGGCTTCTTCTTCCTCAACTTCTTCAAGAGCCTGGATGAAATTCGAAAGACACCTCTCTGGATCATCTTGTGGAGACTTAGGCATGAGATTCTCAGCTACATCAGCAGGGGTCATTTTGATATCTCCCATTAGCTTCTCAATCATGTCAAACATTTCATGACTTTCAAGCTTCAAGTAATTCTTTGCCAAAACTTTGAACCCTTCAAAACTACAATAAGAAAGCTCAATATGCTTGTCCATTCTACCCCTCCTAATCAGTGCAGGGTCCAATTTCTCAATATAATTAGTAGTAAACACCACCAGCCTCTCACCCCCACAAGAAGACCATAACCCATCAATGAAATTCAAAAGACCAGAAAGAGTGACCTTACTACTTCCACTACCACCCTCCTCTTTTGGGTCCTTAATCCTCTCTGTACCTGCCTTTTTAATCTCATCTTCCAAACAATAACCCTTCTCTGCTTTCTTCTTCCTCTGACCTGTTAGATCAAGTGAGCAATCAATATCCTCGATCACAATTATAGACTTACTTGTTGTCTCAATCAAAAGCTTCCTCAGCTCTGTGTTGTCCTTCACGGCAGTGAGCTCAAGATCATAGACATCATAGTTCAGCAAGTTAGCCATTGCTGCAATCATGGTGGACTTCCCAGTGCCTGGTGGCCCATACAGCAAGTACCCCCTTTTCCAAGCTTTCCCAATTCTTGCATAGAAATCTCTACTCTGACTAAACGTCACCAAGTCTTCAATGATCTCCTTCTTCATTTCCGGCTCCAACGCCATTGTTTCAAACGTGGCAGGATGCTCAAACACAATGTGACTCCACATAGTCTGCTTGTAGCTAGGCCATTTGTAACCAGGGCTATTTGTGTAAAGCTTCCTCTGCCTATTCTTAACCCTAATCTCCTTGCCTTGCTTCACCACATGGTCTAAGTAAGACCCTGTGATGATCTCCCTATACTTCTTGTGAAAAGTGAGCATGTAAAACCTTTTCTCCTGCTCCGGGTAGTAAGACATTGACATGGACCGGCCGGCTGACATAGCTTTGGTTAGAACCCACCACACATTTGCACCTTGAAACTCATCTGTCACTCTTTCATACTCGTCCATGCTCAGAACCAAGTTGCTGCTATCCTTAACCATCTCAGCTTTGAGTCTCTTGGCGCTTTTTGAAGTGTTGGAGCTGAGATAGGCCTCCACGGCAGCATAGGCCTCGCTGCGTTTGAGGCGGTCGCCGGCGAACTCGTAGACGGAGATAGTTATGTAGGGGTAGAAGTAGCTAGTGACTCTGTGGGAGTATTTTTCGAAGAATCTACGAACCGAGTAAGGGCAGTATTGAGTGATGATGGCCCAAACAAACATGAAGCTGGCCAGGGTTGAACCCATTGTTGTGAACATCTGGTTCATCATTGGTGGTATCATTGTTGGGTTAGAATCTGAGCTCTACTGTTAGCTAGTTGCTTGTGTTTGTGTTTGAGTAGGAGAGAATGGCATGGGAATCTCAGTGTGGCTAAAGGGAAGGCCTTTTCTTTCTCATGGCTTTTGTGTTTTGATGAAGAAAAGAGAGACTGTGAGACTGGATTTTGTGAAGGTAGGTGGATAATGTGAGAAGGGTGGAGTCAGTTTATAAGCAAATGACACTTATGACAGAAAGCAGCCGAAAAATAATGTAAACAAATTTGTAAAGCAATAATGCAAAAGTCACTTGGACTTGTTCATAAAAGTTTCATTCACTCTGCCTATAATTTGCTTTTATCTTCTTTTGTGCAATTATACGTACTCTATTGTTGGTTTGTAAGACACTTGTAACTTGTGGAATTGCAACTTCATACAATTATTCTTCATTTTCGTAATATATTAATTTTTGATCACGTAAAGTTCATGACATATTAATATTAAAAAAATTATTACAACGTTCGCTTCATTTTCCATTCTCGATCAAACGACAACAATAATTTTCGAATATTGTCTTTTAAGAGTAGATTATGACAAATTGAAAGAAAGGTGGTGAATAAAGTCACAACTTTAGGGAATTAGGGTACAGGATTTACATGTTGATTGGAGATACTTACGTGGAGTGGAGTGCGGACCCTAAAATGTACAGAAATTGCATGGGATGGGAGGTGACTAGGTGAACCCACACAGGGTCTACCAAGGGACACGTGTCACGCACATAAGACAACCCAAAGGAAGAAACTGGGGTTCTGCGCATGGGATTGGAATTACAGATTAATCACAGTTGATTTGTTTATGAAACAAAAATGACAAGCTGTGATTGTGACTAAGCTGTCACTCTTAAGTGGATCATCCTGTAACTACATACCAACTGACATTTCGATATTCCTATCACATAAAATGTTTCGATTTTGATTCTTTAACAAGAATTTGTGGTTTCTAGATGTGTCGGGATTAATTCATTAACGAGAATTGGTCTTTTTTTTCAAGATGTTTTAAGATTAATCTGTTAATTGGGGATTTGTCTTGTAAATATTGATGCGGTAAAAGCTTAGACATGAGATTCTCTGGAAGATCATGATACCCATCATATATTCGATGCTTTTCTGAAAAGCCTGCAATGCTACTGCAATAAGAAATCTCAATTTGCATGCTTGAGTAAAAGACAATATATATGCGTGTGATAGTGTGGTGTTCAACAAGTACATCATTGGGTATTTCAGTTTGAGTGTGACAAACACGAGGACTAGTCGAGGACTAGTGGATACTGGATAGTGGTCCATTCAACATGGAGATTCCTTCATGGAGATTTCTTCATAAGATATTGCTCCCCTTACTTCATGTTCATAAAATGTGTAATCTGGACTCTTAGGTGAGATCAAAGATTTTTTTCTTTTTCTTGTTGAATTCTGTAATGCTACAATACTTAGATTTCTGAGGATGAGAGATACAAACTCAAAAGATAAGCTAATGGGAATAGAGATGACTTGAGAATGGCTGCATTTCAATACTAGGGTTGAGATCATTACAAACAACAGATTTGTGAGGAAAACCCACGTCAGATATTCAAAGCCTCTAATTTGGGTCTCTCTGCTCTAGCAAACCTATTCTATTTACACGGTAATTATAGCAAAATATATGGGATTGAAAGAATTCCTAATGCCTTCAAATGAAAGATGGAGCATGACCAAATTGTCAAGCTCGTGGCAGCTGCTTCAAATCTTTCTCCTTGGCAAACCAGGTTGGTATGACCTCGGACAGATGAGGATACACATCTTTGTAGGAATTCCTTATGGTCGCTTCCGCCACTCTAGTGACTAACGCAACATCTGCAATCAAAAGAGATCAGTAAGGGCTTTCTGCAAGAGTATAATTAATAGGTTCACAGCATTCTAACCTCTAACAGCCTTCTTGTCATTTGATAGTTGAGCTATGATGTAAATAACAACAGCTGCCAACGATATTGGGCTCCTCCTGCAGAATTGGGAACACATAACTTATCCCTACTTAGAAAGAAAGAACCTATTTAACGCTAATGCTCGAATAAGATATACATGCTTTTCATTTACATTGTTTGAAATTTGAATGAAGTATTCACAGCTTACAGTATCAAACCTTATTGCAAGTTCTTCAGAATTTCTGACTGTTTCTTGGGCAGCCATGACTTCTATATTTGACATTCCAAGAACAGAACAAAAATGTGTCTACAGAAAATAGATGGACATTATGTCGTGGCACAAAAAAAAAATTGCCAATAAGAAAATAACATATTGGGTTAGGAATGATATGATCATTAATAGAATGAATAGTTCACTGAGAAAAATTACCAGAAAATCTGCAGCATGAACAATTACTATTTCCTGACCCTCAGTCACTAAGTATTTCATGATGAAGTCTTTTACCCTAACAACTTCTTTCGTTTTAGCTCCATTTGCTGAGCACATTTCTGGTTGAAATCCACAGAGTTTAGTGAACTCGTCATGCACATAAATAAGAAACAAAAGAAGCTAATCATGCCGGATAAAATTTCCCTTCTACCTTTCACAGTACGGGGATTACTTTCTTGTCTACAGGCAACGTAGACGCAAGCAGCCACAACTGCAGCTGGAGTTTTGTATTTGAGAGGTTTCTGATCAATCACCTTCTTATATATGTCACTGGCTCGATCCTAATAAACAAGAGGGAAAATCGTAAGTCACCACTCTGGAACAAAACATTCTCTGAAATAAACATATATTCCAACAACTTTTCAGTTGAACAACCATAAACTAAAAAGATGAAGTGAATCTGTGATCGAGGTAACATATTCGTTCTACAGAAATATGACGATATATCAAAAGATTTGACTTCAACTAACAACTCCATAACATGACTGGAATATCGATTACAAACTAATATCCAAGTACTGAATCTATATCTGCACTTTTTCAGTAATGAACCGAAAGGATTTCAGAGTTACTCAAACATACACAAAGGGAACACAGGCTGCAAGTCCATAAGCATGGTAACATAACTTACAAACAACAAGATCAAATGTGCCATTTCAAGAAAGATAATCAAACAAGTGAAAGGAATATAATTTCATCGAATCAAATGGGAATCCCAGTATGAAATTTTTTTACTTACAACATTAAGCCAATAACATTATTCCTCAAACATTAAGCCAACATCAAATAATTCTTTTTGACTTAGAACAACCAACATAACAATGTTAATTATTCAACTTCAACCATCATCTAACCTCCACACTCAAAATTCAAAAACTCACACATTACTTTGTCAATTCAAAACAAATCATTACATAATGGAAATCATGTTGAGCTGAGTAAAGGTCATACCTTTATAGTTGCACCAAGTCCCAACCTGCAAAACCACACCCAGAAAATCACAAACCACACTTAACCAAATTCTCCAAATCAATAGAAGTTCCTTTCTTTTTAGCTCCCAAGTACTAAAGTTCAAAACTTGAACTTGAATCATACCAAAACTCATGGAAATTCGAGCCAAACCTGTTAGCCACTTCAGCAATAGACTCATAAGGCGGACGTTTTGGCCTCCCCCGCCGCTTCCGCCGCGGCGCCGGCAAGGCCTCCTCCTCCTCCTCCTCGGTGGCTCCATTGGACCCGGAAACCCCACTCTCGAGTCGAACCGGGCTAACGGGCTCCCGGGTCGGGTCAGGGACCCACTCGGAGGTTTCTTCGACGACAAGAGTCCCACATTCGGAGCAGGAGGTGTCGCCGGTGGCGTGGTCGGAGACAACCTCCGTGAAACACTTGCACAGTTGGCAGAAGGTGTCCGACATTTGACAACTGGACTGGTCACTTTGCTTTTATACTACTCTTTGGGTTTTGTGATCCTACTACGTTTGTGTCGGTCGGACCATGTTTTGCTAAATCTTTACAGTACTGTAAATCCGATGGAGAGCGGTAAAGGATTTGTTTTGCAGGTTCTGTACTCATACACTACAGGGGTGAAGAACACTCCAGGGGTAGCAGTGTCATTTCGCTCTGGTAATTTTCTTAGTAATTTGCTCTGTGTGAAATTTTAATATTTTATCCACCAAATGAGCCAATCTGGGTTGTCAATGGGAGGATTCCTGGGTTTCCTTCTTTCTTTTACTTGTTTGGGAAGTTTGGATTTAATTCCAAATGCCATTAACCTTTTCCTGGACTAATTTAGAAGATTATACCATCTTAGATTTTTTTTTATTCTCACTTACCTATCTAAATCTCTATAGCTAAGTTCTCGACCAATATATTTTATTTTGTTAAAATGTGAAAGTTTCTTCCTAAGCTTTTGGTTAAGATCAAATGTACTTATTGATTTGACACCTGATACGTTGATTGTCCGTCACGAACTTTTGGTTACAATCAAATTTATATATTTTGACACCTGATACATGGATCAATTAATGATTCACATGATATCACAAACCTTTTTAACAAGTGAAAGTCACATTCGAGTTGTAAGGTCACCGTATATAAGGAAATCATCGAGAGAAAAAAACTATTGCAAGAGGAATTGAGATGGGCTATACTTGCACCTAGACACTTACCAACCGATAATGAATGGAATGGAATACACATTGTCTTTCATTGTTTGATCTCATTTACTTACTTCATATTCTTCATTAGCTCGATATTATATAATTACCACACTGTCTTATTATTTGTCACGGTAATTTAATCTCATTTCAACTACATACGAAATCGGAGTACACCAGTACATTGCAGGCAACTTGTCTTTCTACACTTTTATACTGTCTTCCAGCATTTTTATTTCTTGCTTCTTCTCTCTATTTTTCTTTTAAATCTTAATGGTCATGAGAAGTTGAGAACATATGATTCTACTCTACACTCTACAGCATAGATAGCGCTGGCCATTGCTTGTTCTTATTAGCTTATTGAGAAAATTAAAGACCAAAGTTTTACAGGTTGAAAATGAGAGACTATTTGATTGTGTTGTCAGACAGACCAGTATAGCTGTATAGTAGATATATCCATGATGATCCATGTCCATGTGACTTGAAATAAAGAGCTCTTCAGACACTCAAATTGGGCAAATGGGTAACAGGCTTTGAATATAAATATATATTCATTTCCATCTGTTCCTCTAGTTCAAAATGTAAACATTAGTATCTGCCCTGGAATTTGTGTGGGAACGTTCCCTAAACCCATCTTGTCGACCTCTTCTTCCTCTTCTGATTCATCACCTTCCAACCTCAGTGTTTCAGATCAAAAAACGAAGCTATGTGCGAGTGAGAAACAATGCAAACGAATTTTCTGGAAGGCAAATTTCTTTGTACAGGGACCTAGATGTGATCAACCAACCTGTCCTGTCCTCGAAAGACTATACAATCTATGATCACCATGCTATAACTGCAAGCAAAACTTCCTTGTTCTCTCCTAGATTATCAAGATTACTGTTCACGAGTACGACAGTTAGTGCTATCTCATGCTGCAGCATTGGGGTCTTCCGAGCTTCTTCAATTTATCCCACAGGCAGATCATCTGCCTTGGAGATTGATAATGGGCTGTGAAATAACCTTCTATGCACCCAAACTGGCAGAACTTCAAGCTATGCAAGTACTCTACTGGTTTTGAGCTGTTGAATTTCTCAACCCACATTCCCATACTCACGTCTTCCATCTTGAACAACTGCAACACAGCTCAGATTGTTTATAATCAACTTAAGCATGCCAACCATCACATTATCATGCAAGAATGATTTGTTACTTACCCTTAATTTACGACTCTCAAACTCAGATATGATGAATTTTGCAATGTCAGATGACAAAATGTAACCTGGTCCATTTGCATAAGGTGGATAATCTTCTTCTGGCCACTCCTGATACAAGAAAACAACAAGGGAATGGCTAGGGAGTATTAATATCAAACCTATGCAGCAGCAGTCAACCAGACAAGATTCTAACAAGTCAATACTACAGACTTCAGATCTGAGTTTTTGCAACATGATTAAAATTCTTCAATTAACAATGTAAAAGGAATTAAAGGAAGATTACTATTCCATGATTAAAGATATCAGCAACAACGAGTGCTTCTGTACCTCATATGTCACAGCCCATTTTCCATAGCGCAGAGGCTTATGGTAGTAATTTATGTTCCCCACATACAAGCTTCTTCCCTTTGGAACTCTACTTGCTTCACTGATAACGGCATCCACTCTTACAAATGTGTCATCATCGCATTTCATAATGTACTTAGCAGACATCGTGCGAACCTGAAACCAAAGCAATAACAGTGCATTATAACTCATGTAAAAAGATAGATTAACAGTATCACGCCTTCATTTATGGGTTTATTCAAGAACTCACCCCATATTCACAAATGGCAACAGTTTTCAAGACGACTAAATCATAGTTATCCATGTAAGGCACTATGACAATATCACCAAAGAACTCTGCTTCTTTCTTCAGCTCAACATTCACTTCCTTTTTGGAATGCTGTCAAAGTATCAATAGAAAAGAGTGAGAACCTCCCACATAAAGTTAGGTACATCAACAAACAAATAAAAAAATTTCAAGTGCTCTTGTTGCCGTACTTACCAGAGCTACAAAGAATCGAGCTACCACTTTTGAAGATTTGATAAGATTGTGTTGCATCCAAGACTTCCTAACCGCCATCCTCTCAGCAAAATGGTTGCCTGCAGAAAGGATACCAATGAAGAGTTCGATTTCCCCATCAGGAAGAGGTGGGGCACGCCATCTGGGTGACATCTCAAGATGCTTCTGTGGAGCAAAACTAGGATGTGACGTGGGAAGAGATGCAGCAAATACTGAGTGCAGATCAACATCTCCACTTAGAGAAAGCCCGGTGGCATCTTCAAGAGAAAATCCCTGTCAACATTACCAAAGCTCTTACGAAAAACATCCAAACTCTCTATGAAGTCAAATCGTAGCAGAATATTACTCACATTATGATAAGGAAAAGAGGTGATATGCCTCCCATCAACATTAACATGATAACCCTCCAAGCCAGCACTGAGAGTTAAAACAAACAGTTTCTCCTCTCCAAACGGGTATGGCCAGTCAACAGTCACCTTTTTGGTCCGGCCTACTAGCCTGCTCAACCACCACGTTGCCTTGGTCTCTTCTGAGCGACTGTCATCATCACGAATCCACTTCTCACACTTCACCTGCCCATCAACTAAAACCAGTCTAACGAATTACACAACTTTCAGGTGTCACAGTAAAGATGAACAAACTGAGACAACAATAAATGGCAAACAATTCAAACAACAAAATCCTTGTTTTAATACACTTTCAAAGAGTTTTGTAACGAGGCAACAACCATTTGAAAAGAAAGAAAAAAATCTTCTTAAGTAGGAAAGAAGGAAACAATCTTCTAATCATGCTTGAACATTTAATAATCAGTTAGGTACTAAATGCAAAATCACTCACAAAAACATTACTATTTCTTCTTCAATTCTTGAGCATTAAGCAAGCCATGACACACATTAAACCCATTTCCTTTTCTCCTACCCAACAATACACCACATTGACCAATTCAATCTACCATAAACCAATACGAAAGCATAAACACATTCACTAATCAAAATTGCACAATGTGGCAATATAATACTAACACTCACCGGTTTCTTCATCGGCCTTGGACTTCCAGCCCTCGCACCGCTGCGCCGATCCCCACTGCATTCTATAACAAGTGTTGAGCTCAATCACTGGGGTGCCACTCCAATCCCCCTTCAACCTCGGATTGAAATGCAACAACCTCGGTGGGTCCTCACCCTCCACAGTCTTCAACCCCAACAACTCAACCTTAAACTGAGACACCATCACCGACTGTCCCTCCTTAACCAGCGCAATCTTCGGCTCTGATTCCTCATGCGCCGCCCTCGGCCGGCCCACCATCGTTATATACGACCCCAACGTCAGCCCACACGGCACCACCATGACCCGACCCTGCTCCGAAAACTCCGACCCGGTCATCGTAATCGAATGCGGGCACGACTCCGATCCGTTTCCGGCGACCCGCTCCTCCACGACCCGGACCTTCCCGGCCTGCAGCTCCTCCCAGAACTTCTTCCCCACTTCCCAAGCAATCTTCGCCGACTTGTAAAGCTCCGAATCGAACGTCTTCGGGTCGAACACCAGACCCGAGACCACATTGGACTCGGGTCGGCGGCTCTGAGACGGCTGGTTCGAGTTTTGCGAGACACGTTCGAGCGGCCGGGTCGGGGCTTCTTTCTCCTCCACGGCTTCTCGGCTGTGGAGCCTGTCGGGTCGGGTCAAGCTGTCCGGCGAGATGGTGCTGAACCCGGTTTTGAAAACGAAGGGGATTTCAAGGGTGACCAAAAGCAGATAGAGAAGGCCAATACCCACCAGAATCTGAACCGATCTTTGCCTCGTCAAAACGGCGCCGAATCGGTCCAATTTGGCCCTCCTCATCCCCACTAAATCTCTTCCGAAAAAACCAAGCTTTGATACAAAAACGAAGCCTTTAGAATCTGGGTAAGGTAAAAAGCGAGTCTTTGGTTCGAATTAGAGGAACCCAGGTTGGGACGAGCAGGTCCCGAAAATGAGAGACAGAGAGACAGAGAGGTTGGGGAAGAAGAAGAAGGAGACGTTTTGGGTTTTTGAAGGTCGGTGGAAAACAACGGCTTTTTTTGTTGGGTGGAAGATCAGAAAGCAACAAGTTTCGTTTTCGAAAATTGAAGAATGAGAGATGCTCTGTTTTAAAAACGGAATCCAAATAATAATCAAAATTTAAAGATGGAAGAAACACAGAACGTAAATGGGAATAGAATAATTAGAGGTGGGGTTGGACCTAGTAATCACACTAGTTGCCAGAACTTGGAGTGATTAATCATTTAATCGACTATAATAAGGGTGATTCACCCGCAGTAAATTGGATCTGTTTGGTAGTTAAAAGAAGCTTAGTGAATAAGTTTAAGTTGTTTTACAGCTGAGGAGATTTACCGGAGTTAACGGTAGAAAATTCGGAGTATACCATATCTCGGATTTAACAAAAAATTTGGTGTAAAGTATCTAGGTGTTATTACGTGTTTCCGGTTACAAAGGAGCAGAAGAATTTGTTGACTCGATCAAAGATCATATAACTCTATTCAATGAGAAATTGAGAATAAATAGACGTATATATATCCATTCGATCTAACCTCATATCTACGTCAAATTAAATTACCAACTCAGTGAGCTACAAAAACAAGTTGTGGCCCCTTCTTAATTGATGTTCTACAAACTCGAGTTCAGACCAAAAAGGTGGAGACCTCATATTACCATAACGTCCATCTCACTTGCAACTTAACATGTTTTCGCTAGAGCAAACTCATTTGATATATCCTATTTTACTTCAAATTTGGGAAATTTTTAGTAAAAGTATTTTGATGGTTTTGTTATACAACTCAAAAAAGTAAATGTTTTTCATCGAAAAAAAGAAACGAAATGTTTTTCTACAACAACGAGTGATAATTTATTATTGTGGATTGCTCTATAGTTCTAACTAGGGCTGCCACTTGGTTTGGTAAATACCAAACCGATCGAAAACCGACCGAAAATTTATGATTTGGTAAACCGAATTTTGGTAATCGAAATCAAAAAAACCGAAACCGAGAAATACCGAAAAAGTTGGTTTGGTTTTTGGTAAATACCGAATTTACCGAAATTCTAATTATTTAAAGACTTATATTTCTAAAAACACACAGACTAATAATCTTATCTCACGTTTTCAATTGTATATACCATTTAGTAAAAAACAAGACAATGAATAGAAAAATTCAACTATACTTGGTAGCAATCGGGTCTCAATTAAAGCGATCAACTTTAATTCAATGTTACTTGTTATATAAAAACGCTCTTACCTACCCGTCTTAGTCGATTCATCACACACACACATAGACAAACCCACTTAGATGACATGTAACCGCCCATGTAAAAATTTAAGAATGTTTTTACCTCTCTTGATGATAGGGCTCCCCATAGGAAGCACAAGCATAAATAGAGTTAGCCGCCTTGATCAAGGCCAAAACATTATCAAAAATACCTAATTTTTCTACCATAGTCGTATTTCACTATATTGATCACATCATAGTTTACAAGGTTTTTGAAAATTTTGCTTCCTCTTTGTAGTTGGTTCATAAAGATGTACATATGCATATAACTTACTAAATAAGTTATACCACATTACCAGGCATGTTGTGGTTCCAATGATTACAATTCACAAAATTAAAATTCAACCGTCTGATGTGATCATTATAGTATAATACAATTATGATATAAAATTCAATTGTACTCAATAATGCTCGGGTCTTGATCAAAGCGGTCAACCATAATTTAACGTCACTTATTACAAGAAAAAGCTTTTACTACCCTTATGTGACTTATTTTGGTCGATTCTTCCACACACATACTTTCACATAGATGACATATAACTTGTTCATATAAAAATTTGGAAACATTTACATCCTGACTATTTCGGTAGAAAATTAAACCATACTCGATAATGTGTACTGAAATAACTATCTTTTGTATATGTGTTACCAGACTCTAGAAACTCAAGTGATATTTAAATTTTATAGTTTTGTATTGTTTTGTTATATTTTGAAAATATATTTGTTGTGAAGTTTGGTAATACCAAAAAACCGACATCCGAAGTTGGTAAGATTTATCTCATACCGAAGTTTTTGGTTTGGTAATTGAAAGTCATATTTCATTACTGAAAGCTTTGGTTTTGAAGTTGGTAACGGCCATTACCGATTTGAACCGACCGAGTGGCAGCCCTAGTTCTAACAAATAACCTTTCAAAAAAAAAAAACTAATTAACAAATATGATGAGGCTATAAAAGACGATGGAAAAGAGAAATGGGAAAGGCTAAACTAAAAACTTCCTTTTGGTTGGTACTAGGTAGATGTGAAAAAATTTTATATACATAGTACGTGATCGATTATCACTTTCATCTCAATCATTCTTAAGAAATAACAAATCATATATCATCACGTAATCACATCCCGTGCCGTCTTTATCTATTAACCTATGCATTGTAAAAATAAATCAAATCAAATGTCAAAGCGCGCGTCATGATCAGGATCGAAGCTGTAACAAAACCAAGGGAAATTATGTTATTGGAACAAAGGCAGCTAGCTATATACTGCAAAAACAAACATAGTTTCAGTGTTTCACAGCACTGTACATATACGTGGTAACCTCGCTAGCTAGCTGGCCGGGGAGGTGATGTTATATCTATATGCATAAATATATATGTAGCAGCCATGCATAGCAAGTATCAAATTTGTAGCATACTCCAGCGAGTAGCGATGCCGTTGCTGGCGATCTTATGTGGAAAAGTCCGCCCTGGCTAGCTGTGACTCATCACACACCCAGCGAAGCAGTAACTGACTCCGATATCCGGTCATCCAAAACAACGTAGCTATCTAGCTGACGAGCTCCGTCCTCGTTTTCTGCAGAGATATGATGCCGATTGCTGATCGATGCATCACTTGGACAAGTTCCAAGCTAGTCTCACGGTGGCATGCATTTGGCAATAGCTGAGATACTGAGTAAACCCTAAACCCATCTCTCAGAGACACGTATTCTACTGCATGGTTTCGTAATCCGTACGTATTTAGCTAGATAGACTACGTTAACGTTAATTCTTCAACTCGATCATTCAACCGTCCACACTATCCCGACGCATGGGTTAGAATGGTTTGATGAAACTTATCTAAGAGCTACATATACGAGTTGGAAAACGAGTCGATCAAATCAAATTATGGGTGTGCATGTATATTATTATTCAAACAACTCGGCGTGACTAGCTTGTTAATCACTTTGAACGCACTCACATTTCTCCATCGATGAATAATCACTTGTCGACCATTATGAGAGATATGAGATTGTTCAAAAAACGAAACGTTATGAGATATTATTTCATAATAATCGATCAGCACTTGCTAGCCTCCTAATCACTATATTGCTACAGAAGACTAACATTGTAATGGTTTTCATTGAGATTACTCTTTCCTTGCATTCGTTAATAAGAGAGGATCGGATATGATAATCACCTTATAGCTAGGATATGATAATCCACCAGCAATATCATCGATCTCCAACTCTTATTGAGTATCAAGATCTTGATATATATAATCTTCAAAACACGAACACACTGCTGGACTAGGATATTAATTAGGGTCAGGTTCAAGGGACACATAATTTTACACAACTTTTTACACTTCTTATGGACCTTTAGATTTTAAATATTTTAATGGTTAAGATTAATTGTATAAATGATGTTAACGTATTAGAATATGACATATCATATGATGTGGTGTCTAACAAAAATAAAATTAGATTAGATTAAATTTGTATTTTTATAAAGAAACTAAGTGCAATTTTATGCAATTAAACCCCAAAAATAAAAAACATAAACAATAAAAAAGAACCCTAGCTCTCATATATTGTATCTCTATCATCTTCTTCAAGCTAGTATATATCAAAAGCATGGATTGCATTCTTTCTTCCTTACCCAATTTCATCTATACAATTATTCAAGCAACTCTTAGTAGTGTTCGTCCCCCTTTTTTCAATAAATTTCTGATTTCTTTTACTCTTCTCGCGCTCCAAAATCTTAATTTTCATATGCTAGCCTCCATTCACTTCTCTTCAATTTCTTACGACGAGGTCTGGAGGTATCTGTTTTCTTTAGTATAATGAGATGAGTTTTGCTTTTTGTTCAAGAAGATTTGATTAAGTAAGTTCATCATATATATTCTGTAACATAACATAGCCTCTTGTTGACAAGATTTCCTGAAGTGAACGAAACTATAAAGGCTAAAATTTTCTTATGCACTGTAAGCGAGACACAAAAGTAACTAGCTTTGATACCAACGAATTCATGGATTAAACTAACTTAGTCAAAGGAGGAGATAAAGATACGGTTCATCTGGGCATTCTTGTTCATAGAGAGGATTATTCATCTAGGCATTCTTGTTCATGAGTTTTGGTTTTTTTTTTTTTCTTCTATCTCTCAATCGAGTTTTTTTGTTCAACTCTATTAAATTGTTGTTATAAAATTTATGTTTATAAAATGAAAAATTTCATTTAATTTGTGAAATTAGAATGACACCACATCATAAGCCATGTCATCTTCTGATACGTTGACATCATTCATATAATTAATCTTAACCATTGAAATATTTAAAATCTAAGGGTCTATAAGAAGTGTAAAAAGTTGTGTAAAATTATGTGTCCACTTGAACCTGACCTTGTTAACCAGGGTAAATAATGATAGAGAAGAAAGTATTAGATAGAGAACTGGTAATCCTATTTGTTTAACTTCGGAGATTAATGTTGGTTTTAATTGGAGCGGATTCAGTACCCCATGGTGTACTTGAACTCATGTGGGTCTCATCTATATTAACAGAAAAACAAGAATAACTCTCGCCTCCCGACTTTCCTTCCCAGCAAGTTCATCGTCATGATGATCAAACAATGGAAAAAGAAACGGTTCAGAACCAGAATGCATCATGCGATTTTATGTTTTTCTAAGATAATTACTTTAATTCATAATATTCTAAAAATCATTTAAAATATATAGCTAAGAATTTTGAATAAACCCAAAAATGCTATCGAACTTTGACGTTGTTTACCAAATGCCTAGAACGAGAATTTCACAGTGTAAAAGGTTTTATATTATACTTCCGAGCACTTATTTATTTACCAAGATCATAAGTTAACCCTCGAACGATTTCAACTTAGCTCATCAAACATTTTCTAAGCCCACATATCAATTTATCTTTATTCTTTTCTTATGATCAACCTTAATAGGAAAAATGTGCTTACAAAGGTGACATTTTTTTCACCGATGTCAAAAGTACGACAGGTTGGGTCTATTAATCGTACATTATATTGAGCACTTGGGTCTTGTGTGCAAGTGTACTAATTTCATTTCTTTGGATCATAATTAATTTTTTGTGCCTATAAACATAGTGTAACTTTTTTTCTATTGTCTAATTGATTTTAGAGAATTGTTAGTATTTAATTTTAACTACAACTTGTCCATAAATAAAGCGTTTACTATTTATGCGTTGAATACTAAACGTTTACTATTTATGCATTGAGTACTAAAATGTATAGGATTGGGATTGTCTATGGTGCTAGGATGTATTTCATAGACTCAACTACAACTGACAGATTGTGCACACTAATGTCTCGATAGAAAAGAAATTGCTTACATAGAAGTAACATAACTATATACCTTTCAAAAGCAACGTGGTAGACAAAAACTAAACTAGCCAAACCGATCGTCATATGTGATGATTCGGATTTTTCCTTGTGAAGAAATATTTTTGAAAAACACTACTCCTGATCACTAATTTAATTACCGAGATTGTAAACCTATTCGAAACGATCTCAACTTAGCTCTATTATTTTTCTTCTGAGGATCACGTATTAATTTATTTTTATCATCATCGACATGGTCAAAGTTAACAAAATAAGCACTTAAAACATTGATATCTTTGACCGATGTCAAAAAGACGACAGATCGGATCCACTAACGTTATATCTAATATACATTGAGCGTATATGTAAAATATGGTGTTAAACAAATACTTCAATTATTTTAAACTATAATGATAACAAATAAACCGATAAGTAATCCATAATTTTTTTTATCAAAAAGTAATATATAGGTTATTCTACCAATTTTTTTTTTTTTTAAAGAAAAAAACCTGACATATGTAGGATGCGTGAGTTATTAAATAATATTTTTTTTTTAAAAATATCTAAGACGAATTCGGAAAAATATAGCGACCAATGTGTCTTAATGAGAATACTAACGTGTAACCGTGTATTAATAAAAATATAATATAACCGTATATTAATGAAAATATAATATAAATAAAAATTTCATTATGGAATATTCAAATTCATATCAACTTTCGGTTTCATATTACGGATTGCATAAAATTCTTATGTCCACAACAATGTCTCGATGGTTTTACAAAAAAAAAAAAAAAAAAAAAAAAGAAACAATACCTATGCGTAGCACATGAAGATTATGATGAACATCTATGCGCAACACATGAAGAAGTTTTCCAATAGAATTTGGGTGCCCAGTGGGATATATAAATTATTTATATATTAATTAAAATAAATTATTTATGATTAAAACAATCCATATGAAAAACAATCCTAATCCTAATCATGATAGCAAATTTTACACGTTTACCCCTTATATGAGCACTAAGAGATCCACATTAGTCAAATGGGTAAATAGGTAAACTCCATAGTTATTACGTTTTAAACAGAATAACAAAAAAAAGAACAAAAAAAATAATAATAATAATCCCTCTTTGCGTTTCTGGAACGTTTTCGGAATTATAAAGTAATCTGGGGTTCACATCCAAAACCAATTGACAATGGATAGAGTGGCCCAAACTCTTATAAACCACATGTAATGTCCCATTTTTCCTGATGTGGGATATATATCTCAACACGCTCCCGCACGTGTGGCGAATCTTCAAGCCTAACACATGGATAACATTTGGGGTGACGTGAAGTTTGTGTGGCCTTTTCGGGCTTCACACGTGGACGTGGGTAACCCGCTTTGATACCATGATAAAGTAATCTGAGGTTTACATCCAAAACCAATTGACAATGGATGGAGTGACCCAAACTCTTATAAATCACATACAATGTCCCATTTTTCCTGATGTGGAATATATATCTCAACACGGAAACTAAAAAGGAAATAAAAAGTCTCACTAAAAAAACTTAATTGTGTATCCAAAAAAAACAAAAACAAACAAATAAATAAAAAATAGTAAAAGTCAAGCATCGATAACCTCTCCCATTGATATTGGAATTAATTGCCCATGTAATATTTATTGAACCTTTTTTACCATGTTGATTGAATTTTTTCTTTGTCTCAATTATCTAACGGTATTAGCATTGGTGTTAGTGTCATACAATTGACTACATTAAATGAATGATTGTGATTAGTCAATGGTTATTAATTCACTTGAACCTTGATGCATTGAAGGTATATAGTTATGTTACTTCTACGTAAGCAATTTCTTTTCTATCGAGACATTAGTGTGCACAATTTGTTAGTTGTAGTTGACTCTATGAAACACATCCTAGCACCATAGACAATCCTAACCCTATACATTTTAGTATTCAACGCATAAATAGTAAACGTTTAGTATTCAACGCCTAAATAGTAAACGTTTAGTATTCAACACGTAAATAGTAAACGTTTAGTATTCAACGCATAAATAGTAAACGCTTTATTTATGGACAAGTTGTCGTTAAAATTAAATGCTAACAATTCTCTAAAATCAATTAGACAATAGAAAAAAGTTACACTATGTTTATAGGCAAAAAAATTAATTCCGATCCCAAAGAAATGAAATTAGGACACTTGCACACAAGACCCAAGTGCTCAATATTATGTACGATTAATAGACCCAACCTGTCGTACTTTTGACATCGATGAAAAAAATGTCACCTTTGTAAGCACATTTATCCTATTAAGGTCGATCATAAGAAAAGAATAAAGATAAATTGATATGTGGGCTTAGAAAATGTTTGATAAGCTAAGTTGAAATCATTCGAGGGTTAACTTATGATCTTAGTAAATAAATAAGTGCTCGAAAGTATAATATAAAACCTTTTACACTGTGAAATTCTCGTTCTAGGCATTTGGTAAACAACGTCAAAGTTCGATAGTATTTTTGGGTTTATTCAAAATTCTTAGCTATTTTAAATGATTTTTAGAAGATTATGAATTAAAGTAATTATCTTAGAAAAACATAAAATCGCATGATGCATTATGGTTCTGAACCGTTTCTTTGTCCACTGTTTGATCATCATGACGATGAACTTGCCGGGAAGGAAAGTTGGGAGCGAGAGTTATTCTTGAAGAGGCGGAGATCAGCCAAGGTGAGGCGCGACATGGCAGTGATTTCAGGCATGAAGACGGTGGCGCTGAGTGGGAGGGAGCGCAGATTCATCGTCGTGATGATGTTGACCCAGCTTTTGAAGTCACCTGAGCCGATCTGAGCATCGACAATGTTGTTCATTTGCTGCGCCGTCGCTCGTGTTGTTGGAGAAGGCGGCCACGATGATAGAGAAAAGGTGGGGGTAGTGATGGTGAAAGTGGTGGCATGGAGGCGGCGATGGTGAGGGAGGTTGAGGCGGTGACAGTGGAGTAGGTGGTGACGGTGATGGAGGTGGATGTGAAGGTGATGGCAGTGGTGGTTGTGATGAGGAGGTTGGGGGTGAGGCGGAGGAGTCGGCGGTGGAAGGATTGAAGAGGGTGAGAGCGACGACGGTTATGAGGAGAAGGAGGAGAGAAGGTGGTGGATGGTGGTGATTGGGTGCCGTGGGAGAGAAGAAGGGGTGAGGTTTTCTGTGAGTGAGTTTTTATGGTCAAACTTGGAAAGGGTGGAGAGACTGAATTTTGGGTTTTTACTTATTCTGGGTTTTTAGATTTTACTGTAGTTCCATTTTTTTTGTCGCTAACCCCATTTTTTTCTTCTTCTGTTAATATAGATGGGACCCACATGAGTGGTTCAAATACACCATGTTGTACTGAATCCGCTCCGCTTGTACACCATGATTTCTAATCCAATATTTCCAACAATTAAGTGCTTTAGAAAAAGGGTCCTTTTTACGCAAATGGTAATCCTATTGCTTAACCTAGCTAGCTATGTGAAGAAATCGAACAACCAAATATGGCCAACTAATAACTATATAGAATATGACAAACACTATATTATGCACATCTCATTTTCGTGGGGTTCAAATTAAAGTCATTTTGGAATGAAGACAGTGATCGATGTCAAGTATATATATGATTCGACCCGGCAACAAACAATCATTTATTTGCATAATAGCTTTGTAGATATCGCAAATTGATTGGCCATATGTCGATCAGGTGCCTAGATATTAAGAACTAAATTGAAGAATATCCTGAGGATTAAATTAAGCAGTTGAACTACTTTTCAGGAAAATAAAAACTGTACGTTGAACTACTCCTACTTCAATAGCTAGCTAACTGAAAACAAATGAATGGACTAGCCCCTTCGATCAGAAAGGTATGATTAAACCGACGTTAACTCACCGTACTGTTCTTTTCAAAGTAATTTGGTTTGATTTTATTTTCATGATCACAATATCAAAACTTAAAACTTTTCAAAACTTAAACTCTTAAAGTTTTGTATATTCAAACAAATAATTAACAATATAGGAGTATTTTTTTTTTTTTTGTGAGATGGAATCGAGTTGAATAGTGATGTCACATCTACTTGCATTGACAACACAAAATGTCCAATGTGACACCAATATATATTATTCCATGATTGAAATTTGACTTATTCAGAATCACCCTTGTTAATTAGCAAGAAGTATCTATATATGTTGATCACACGCATTATATTGCAGTGTAATTAACCTAAAATTTGTTTTTTTGACACCCACATTTCATATTATTCACGGTATCTTTCTGGGCCTAAAGACTAATATGTTGAGAGCTCACCAGCTAACATGGTATTACAGCCTCTTCCCAGTCCTCATATTTATAATTCAACAATAACTTTGAACAATATCAACGTTCGAACTCATAACTTGTGGGATCCATATCATGAAGTTCCTATAATGGGACCGAATGTATCCACTGCACTGTTTGTTCGTGGTTGTAATTAACCTATCGTTGAATTAGGCAATTAGGTCAACTCCCGAAAGAAAAGTTGCGCTACTCAACTCGACTGTGCTTACGTTGGAACGCCACTAGCTTTATAAACTTTGATGAAGAAAGTGAACGACTGCGTACTTTCTATCAACACAAGCAGCAGAGAGTGCATGCATTCCTTTCTCAGGTATACTGAAAATGAAAGCATCAACGGGTATCATATATTCGTATACAAAAAACGGGTATCATATATACTCATACTCAATTAGTTCTCTATCTGATGATTGAACTAATTGTAAGGTGAATGAGTATGTTATTAATATAAAGAACTCCTATAGGGCTCTAGTTTACTTCAGAAAACACACTTGTTAATGAAATTATAGAGAAGTATATATGATCTGGTACATGCATGAACTTGGGAGTTGTAGTTTGGTTGGGGATGAAACAATACGTACCTCTCTAACTCTCTTACTCTGGAAAGTTGGGTTTTAAGATTTGAGGCTGGAAAGCCAAAAGCTTGTATTAGCTGTGTGCCACATGTTTGCAGGTTGTTGCTGATGCAAAAGGACAAGGCTAGCTTGGCGACTAAAATTATGCACCAGAATCTAATATACTCTGCTAATCTATATATTATAGAGTAACAGATTGATCATAATGATGCATAATCCAGCTTGTCTCTTAATTAGCCTTGAAATTCTTCAATTATTTATACGATTCGTTTACAATTTTTTCAGAAATTGGTCAAGGAAGAAGCTTCTATGCAAATATTCATTTTGTGATGTTTTATTCTGCACCCAAGATTGAGGAAGACAATATTTGTGGTGGCAGGGGAAGAAGTACCATCTTCATGAAGTGCCTTGAACTTGTCAAACCCTAGTTGTGTACTTACCTTTCTCCAAGGAAACCCATTTCGTCATGCTTAATTTGGCTTTGGCTCTTCGTTTATATCACTTGGCATAGATATTGGATTAGAGATGCAAAATTGACTTCCTGCGCCAAAACTAGCCAGCTACTAATAGGATTGAATGATAGTGTGCTTGTGCCTTAACCAAAGCTTTCCATGTATAATACTGAAATTGTGAAATATTTAGTCCTAAAATGAAGATGGGAAAAGCTTTTACAATTTTGTATTTTTTTTAAGTATTAACGACGGTATCCTTAAAGGTTTTTTCGGTCCAGAGACTAATCCGCGCCGAGGGATCATGTCAGAATGCGAACCTGGGTACGGAGGTTCTATACTAAGGCTCTTACCAACTCGACCACATGTGGTGGTTAGGAAAAACTTTTACCATGATCAGCATAATCATTTGAGTAGTTTTGATTAAGGCATACTTATAAATTTATGGTGAATCCTTGCAGGGATGAGTTGGATGGTGGATAAGTTTGAAGAGGTAAATTGCAAATTTGTTCTACCAATGATTACTCAATGATGGATAAGGTTTTGTCCAATTAATTGTTCTTCGATCATATAATGAACATCATAGGATGCAGAATTCTAATCCTTCACACAGTGCACTTGACAAAGAAAAGTTTCCAATAATCAGTGAGATATATTCTTCTCTCTTTGAGGCTCATATGCATGATTTAATTTTACTATTTGATTAGTTGAATGATCTTTTGCTTAAGACAGTTGTAGTATCATCAAACCTGTGATCATCAGAAGCTAAAGCAGTATGTAGTCATGTTCTTTTACACAAAAGGAAGAGTACTCTAAACAATGAATTGTTTAAGCTATTTTACTTAGATTTAATCTACGCTTAACCGAATAATTCACCCGATTCGAACCTGCAGATCAAGAGCGATCCAAGCCTGTGAGTAATGGTAAGATTAATTTTTGTTTGATTTAGCTGATGCTTTTTTTCATCATGCTAATTTAGTTAAATGGAAGCAATAGCCTCATGCATTTCTTGCCTCCATTATAGTCCCACGCTTGTTATACTTCAAACCAGCACCTTTCCTCGTTCTCATCATCTCAAATCTCTCTCAAAGAGACTCAAAGATAACTATGATATAATCAGACTACATTTCCATATGAATTCCTTTTTGTTTTCGGCCTTTGTTTTAGTTTTCAGTTCTTGTAATTTTTAAGTGCAACTTTGGATTACCAGATAAGATGGGGAGACCTCCTGCTTGTTGTGACAAGCTGATCAATGTGAAGAAGGGCACTTGGACTGAAGAGGAAGATGCAAATATAGTTGCTCATCATGGATCCAAGAATGGGATCGGTAACTGGACTTCTGTTCCGAAAAAAGCAGGTTTGAATTGGAGATTACATCTTTTGTTAGTCCGTAATTTCTTCAGAGTGTGGATCAAATAGGACATTTATACTGCATTTCCCAGCTAATTACAAAAATGCATGATTGATTCTGCTTTCAGGACTTAATAGATGTGGGAAGAGTTGCAAGCCTAGGTGGAGTAATTACTTGAAGGCTGATCTGAAGCCTGAAACCTTCACACCCCAAGAGGAAGAATTGATTGTTAGGCTTCATGCAACCATTGGTAGCAGGTCAGTTTATATATATATTGATTCTTCTGGTTCTCACTATTTAACATTACATCAACAATGCCTTGTTTTTCTGTCTTATAGCACACCGCTTTAACTTTGATCATAGTTTCTATACTGCTGTTGTCTACTATACTGTCACAATAATTTCTATGGCATCTGATTTGAGTCGTATTCGTCTTCAAATCCTAGTTTTTCTACTTTTAGTGATACCATGTAGACTCGACGCATTTATGTTTTCTTGAACATTTCCTTGATGTACTTCATTTTGGGATTTATCCCAAACAGCCAAACTGTTAAAATAGCCTACCTTTCCTCTCATATATATGACATGTCATGGTTAAATATGCTGTAGGTGGCCTATAATAGCTCAGCAACTTCCTGGGAGGACAGACAATGATGTAAAGACTTACTGGAACACTAAGCTCAAAAAGAAGCTCACAGATATGGGAATTGATCCAGTTACTCACAGGCCCTTCTCTCAAATTTTAGCCGACTATGGAAACATCAGCGGCCTACCCAAATCTGGAATGCGTATCGCTATAGGTGGTTCCCTGAATAAGGACTTGAAAAATGCAATGCTGATGAAATCACCAGAAGCATACACATCAGGCTTATCAAACTTCAACAACAGCCATTTGGTGTCAACAACCAAAATCGAACAAATGCAAGCCACTAGCAGCACCAATTTCGACTACTACCAACCTTATGATCTTCTCACACAGCTGCAAGCCATGAAATATGTGACAGAGGTCTCAAACTCCACCACAAACACCAACCCTGCTCCTTCCCCTTTCAATTTCTACAGCGAATGCTCGTTATCATCTTCATCCTCGTCTACTTGTTCATCTGCTGCCGTGCAAGAGAAGTCACCTCTGGCCTTTGGATGGAGTGATTTTCTCCTGGAAGAAGCATTTGTGCCAACTGAAGATGCTCGACAAGGCGAGATTTGCTGGGACGTCCAAGCAACTATGCAAAATGATACTGCCGAGTCTTCATCAAAAAACATGTTTAACCAAGCACAAACTGAAAATGAGGGCACGATTTATGGAATGTCAAGCAATCAAGTAGAGGCTACAGCTGATCCATGTGAGAGTTCATTTGTGGAAGCCATGGTAGCTAAAGATAATGACTTGTTCTTGGAGTTTCCTGAACTTCTTCTGGAAGAACCATTCTACTACTGATGTGATCGATCAGTAATAAAATTGCAATAAAATTTGTATTAACCTCAGAATAAGAAAGGCTTCTGCTGTGAAGCGGTTAAACTAGCTAGTAACTTTGTTAAAACTACATTAATCTTCTCCATTTGATTTTGATTTTGTATATGTGCTCTTCAACAAGACAATAAAGGACTCGGAAACTTAATTGGCATTTACATGAACATAGAACTCCATGATACTGTTATAATTTTTTTTTTTTTTCATATAAGCTCCCTGTATCATCTTAACCACTTCAACGACTTCGAGTTCAAACCTAGGTCGTAGAGCGCACCTAGTTAGACAAAAACTACTAATCCATTTGCAGTGGCTTAGGTCCGTTTATATTATTGTTCTTTTTATCCCATTTTACCCGCGGCAGTTAATTTTAAGGATTTTACCCTCTTGACCGTAACTTGACCACAAAAGTGCTTTCTCTAAAAGCCGCTTCTAGTTTGCTTTCATTCATTCAGCTTCTTCATTATTCCTATTTCCTACCAAAATTTGAAAAACCGCCTGAGAAAAAATGGTGGCGATTTCATTATACAGAGGAAACCTCCACCGCGTCCCGGATGTGCCTCGCCGCTGGCTTATGCCGACTCCCAAAATTTCCTTGAAAGACTTCAAATCCCTCTTGAGCCGTCGCTCTAAAGCCCTCTCTCGCCACCGCTCCGCCGCCGCCGCTACCTCCTCTAACCCTAACCCTAACCCTAGTTTTGACCCTGAGCAGCCCAGTGAAGCCGCAAAGGTGGCCGCTTTGAATCACGAACCCAAGGTTAAGTTCGAAGCGCCGCCGGAGAAGGTTGTTGCCGATTGCGAAGCTGGGCCTTCCGGCGAGGTTAAGAACAAGAGACAACCGGAAGGCGGTGATGTTCCGGCGAAGGAGGCCGATTTGACTCTGGCTCTTAGAGCTGATTTGGCTGAGAAAGGTTGGGAAGATTCGGTGGTGGTGAAGGTAGAGAAAGTTGATCAATTGGAAAACCCTAATTCTGAGGTATGGAAGAACATCTCACTCTTATGAATTAGTAGATAGCTGCTAGTTAATTTGCTTGGGTAATTTATGAGATTGATTATGAATATTGGGATTTGAACTATAATGTGTGAAGAAGCAAAAGTTGCAATCATTGATTTAGTTAAACTTGAATGTAGTGAAAAGAAAAAAAAATGTTCAAGCATCCGTGGCATTGTAAATTGCATAGTTGTGACTTGTGAGTAAATGGTTAGCATGTGTAATGAATTAATGAGTTGTTTGTATGATAGATAAAAGAAGTTGTGCTAGATGAAAAGCAGAAGAGGAAAAGGGAAGTGGAGGAGAAGCTGCAGGTTTTGAATCAAAAGAAGCATAATTTAGTACAAGTGTTGAAACAGGTAAACGGTGGCTCTATGATTTGTTGTGTCATTGTATCTTTGTGTTATGTTCAGAAGGATTGATGGTAAGGGTTGTGGTTTGTTGTGTTTTGCAGATCTTGAATGCAGAGGAGGAATTAAAGAGACGGAGCAGTGCACAAGGAATTGTGGTTCGTCCGGCTGTTTCACTTCAGGTGGATGTAACAAATGATTCTGGGTCGATGAATAGGCAAGTTACTCCTAGGTTAGGCTCTGAGGCGAATATGAGTGGTGATATGGAAGGGGTTGAAGGGGATGAGCTTTCAAATCATAACTTCCATCCTCGCCATATGCATCGGATGAACAGTACATCACCTTCTTCAGAGTCTCCTCTTAGAAGGCCAGCCTATGTTCAGCACAGTGCGGTAATGTGTTTTTGCTAGTCATGCCTTTATAGTAACATAGAACTCTAATACATGATCTTTTTTTGTTTTCTTCTATCTATGTCGTTTGTGTTACTAAACACATTTGCTTGGTTCTGCTATCGTTGAAAGCTTTTAAAGAGTATGTATTGTTAGCTTTAGTTTGGGACTTGCAGAAGTAGTTTCCTTAAAGAAACAAAAGACTTAAATAGTAGGTTTGCAGTTGATGCGTCCTTTCTTGTTTCCTTTTCATGAACTCATTTATTAGCATCAAATCTTATCTGCAGGTTCCACATCCCTCCCGGGCAAGTTTGGGGGCAACTGGTACTAGTCCTTCACGCTTTGCTCTCTCAGGGCACCTAGGGCCTCCTTCTAATCTGCCAACAGTATCTGCATCAGGAACAAACTTCATTGCATCCTCTCCGTCCCCTGCAGCATCCGGAGGAACTTCTACTTTCAGAGATGCACGGTTGCCAAGTCCATGGAACTAGATATCTCACATCTGTTGCACTTTCTTTGCTTACCATGAGGCTATCGTCCCAACACTAGTAAGGGTGCAATGAAGAGCATTTGACAACCATGTAACCGTCTCACTTAATTGTTCGATTCAAAGATTCAAAATGTGACCTTTTCTATGTGAGCATTGCCGGTGACCCTGTGAATCAATGGTCCCAAAACCTCTGTATCAATTGGGTTCCTCCTCCTCCTCCTCACCACAAAGACATTCAGCTTGTAAATCAGTAAGCCTGTTCTACTAAAGCTGTAACAGATGTTCAGCAAAGATTGGTTATTTTTTTTTTTTTTTTTTTTTTTTTTTTTTTTTTTTTTTGTAGAATGACAGCAAAGATTGGATTTGGAACATGCCAACTGATAAATCTTGATTCACTTTTTGTTCTTAGTCTCTTTTGAGATACTGCATTGTTACTTGGCTCTGCTCTGCTGCTATCTTGTTGTAATAGCACAACACCATCAAAGCAAATCTTCTTCAACTTAAAATGAACTATGCTTCTCTTTATCTCCCAATGTTCATGGGGTGTTCAATTTACTCTCGTTTGTCATGATCAAGTATAAAACTGGTGTGATCAAAACCCAATCAAATGACTAATCATGTCTTCCATTTGAATCAAAGTGGTCCAAATCAGAGAACCCCAACTATTGGTTTTTACACTACGTTAAGAGGACACACATGTCTGTTGCCCTAGACGCCCAAAAGATTATGGTTATGGGACTACAGTATGGGGCAGTGTCAATGGTCAAACATCACAAGCCCTCCCTTGTCCTCCGCCCACGGCGCACGTTAGAACAAAAAGCGCTAGATCTCACCACACAATTCTCCATCCACCGAACCCCACCACTGACCCCTCCCAACACACCAACACATATCCCTCCATTCCATACACTCAACCTTGCTCTACACTTCCTCCATTTCCCTTTCACCCAAATCCCCATAAACCAGCCATGGCTAACCGCACCACCCACCGGCGCATTTTAGCAACACCACAACCAGAACCAGAACCACCAAGGCTGCGGCAGACCAAACCCTCCACTCCTTTAGATCCCACCAAACCCTGTTCAAGGCTAAACCCAAGTCACAAAACCCATACAACACAAAGACCCAGCAGCCAAAATCCACTCCCAACTGTTATGCACACCACCAGTGTTGAAAAACAGAGTAAAGAGAAGCTGCCCAAGAAGCCCAATAGAGAAGTGAAAGCTGAGGAGGTGGTGGTGAAGATGGAACTGATGGGTCTCAAAGAAGAAAAGCAGGAAGATGAGTATGAAAGTAGGAGACTTTCTACTTCTTCTTCTTCTTCAAAGTCTTTGGGAGGAAGAGGAAGGAGGAGTTCCTTTAGTGGGCCACCACAGGCTGAGATGAATAGGTTGGCAGATGTGTTTGCAAGCAATGGTGTCAAAGTGGTTTCAGTTGATATGCCTCCATTTATGCAGATCCATGCTGTGGAATGTGCAAGGAAAACTTGTGATAGCTTAGAAAAATTCACCTCCAAGACTCTAGCTTTGACTCTGAAAAAGGTAAAATTTGATTAATTGTTGATTATGGTGCAGTTGTTTGAGTTGGATTTTGAATTGGGTATGTGAGTTTATTATTGATTGGTATGGTTTTGTGGGGTTGTGCTACCTTTTCTTGTGCAGGAATTTGATGGGGTATATGGACCAGCTTGGCACTGCATTGTAGGAACAAGTTTTGGGTCCTTTGTGACACACTCAGTAAGTGGCTTTATGTATTTCTCAATGGATCAAAAGTTGTACATCCTCTTGTTTAAGACCACAGTACAAAGAGCAGACTGAAAGTTTTCAATCATTTTTAGCATAGGAGGAAGAAGAAGAAGATCTGGAAATGCTTTAAAAATAAGTTGTAATTCTTTCCAGCTTGTACAGTGCTTATGGAGCAGGGAAAAAGCTTAAAACTTGACCCTGCATAAGTGTGTTAAGGACATCAATATGGTTGAAGTTGTGGGGCTTGGTAAATGTCTGATTCAAAAATCCCTACTGCTAGTTCTGTAAGCCCATATGCATCTGTCACTTCTTATTACATATAATACAGTCCTCACAAGCTTTTCTTCTATGCTTCTTTTCTTGTTTTTGGCTTGATCAATATTCATTGCCCTCTGGCCTAGATTGGCTTTTGCTTTAGTATTCAACTATTCATAGGATGAGGGGATCAATTCACCTCAGAAAAGAATGAGAATACTCAGTAAATGAGATAATCTGTGTCTGCATTTATAGCAATTATAGAAGATGCTATCTGTAAGGGTCATTTTTTTCTGAACTTTTATTGCATTGTATATACTGATAGAGGGTCAGAGGCCCATAAGGTAAACCCTTGAGGTAGTTATAGGACCCCCAAATCATTCAAGTTGCTTGTACATTGGGTCCTTGTGCTCCTGTAAATTGAGAAAGCATAATTTAGTAATGGTTCTGAAACTGTAGCTTATATTGGATTCACATGGGACCGGTTTGTAAAGGACCTTTCTCTAGCTGCTTCTTCCTACACAAATCAATTATATGACAATCTCCATTTGTGCATCTAAACTATGAAGCTTTGACCAGAGAACTGTCTCTTCAAATGTTTTAACTTTTAATGTATCTCTATCAGTGTTTTTGACAAGTATATGAAAAGAGCCCAAAATCTGACTGAAACTGGGATGCGACCAAGTGTTTGGGCCAAGCATAATCCAAGCAATGTACGTGTATACTAGAATTATGACCCGCACTTTGCCGCGGGATTTGTGTTCATAATTTTTCTTCTTTTATTCTGATTTCTAATGTATCAAAGTGCTAGATCTATATAGATTCAATTTGAAATACTTAACAACAAAACATTTATCATAGTAGTAAAAGTATATTTCTTATGTTCTTTCTTCTTGATTCTTTCTTTCATTTTTTTCCCAATCTACTCTTTTCATCGGAGACAGAACAAAGTAAATTTCAGATGGTCATTTTATGATAAAAACGGGCTCGAGCCCAAAACTGTTTTTACTGTAGATGAACAGTAAATCACTGTAGATAAACGGTGATCAACAAATAGATATATAGTAACATGATCATCAAGAAAATACTGGTAGTCAGTGCTTGCCACCACTGACCCATCAAAGACTTGTGAGATTCAAGTGAGGCTGTAGCTGCTAACTAACATTTAGTCCAGTCGTCTTAACAAATTGTTGGTAGAGATCTAAGTTCGAATCATCCTTCTGTTTCACATAACGATTTCGCAACATTTAGAGTTAAGCACTAGGCAAACTTCGAGCACTGCTCAAGAGGGTTTTCATGTCGTTCAGGCAAAGTTATCAGGTTCAGGCTGCCCCCAAAGTCACAATAATGTGGTTTCTAAACTTTCCTGGACTCAAATTAAGACTCGATGGCATTGCCAAGGTTGAACTTTCTGTATTGGAATAAAACTTCCAATGGCATTGCCGTGAAACTGAACATCTGTAAAACAAAGCCTCAAAGTTCATAAATTGAAGAGACATGATAATTGGAATAATTGAGATGAATGAATGGCATCAAGTCCATGTAATACAGTATAAGTGAGAAAGCAGAGCTCTTTTTTTACAACAGTGTAAAGTAGCAACATATAGGACGACGAACCAGAACATAATTTCCAGCAGTCCAATTATAGTGGCAGAGAAACTTGACCAAGCATAAGAATAGGAAGGTCCCAAAACAAAATAGGTACGCAACCTCCTCGAGCCTACTTTGCTTCTATATGAGCTAGACATCATGGTTGGCATGGCAACTACTTACTCGATGTTTATACTAAAAATTTGGACACCAGCTGATGTGATGATAGGGGAATGCTAGGTTCAGCTATTAAGATGATAGTGATTGTGAACTAATCAAGTCTAACTTATTCGAAAGACACTGGTTTTTCTTAGCAGAAAAGCCTGTGCTATCCAGTCTTAACTTCATCTTCTACTAAACAAAGTGTCACATTTGCTTGCTTCGTGCAAATTTGAAATTCAATTAGTACTATTTCCTTTATGTACCTTGCTGCTCATTACTGCAATGAAAAGTAGAAACTATCGTAAAACAGTGATCTTATTGTAACATTTTGACCTAGTATCTCATCTGCCAAACTTGAATATAGATGGATGATTAGTGACAGTCCCCTTCTTTTCTTTGTAGATAGTTAGATACAAGCTGTTGTGAATAGTCAGGCCAAAGTTAAGCTCATGCACCATCCACGCCGTAACGGTATCAGCTTTCGAACTCCTCCACCTTGTATGAAAATCAAAGTCCAAATCACAAAATGGAGAGAAAACTGGTATTTGAAACTTGAATCGAATAGGTGAATTTGAACTTTTACATCCCTAACATAAATGTGATAATTTTTTTTCCTCTTTGTCATTCATTACGAATTCGGTTCTATCTACTACATAGCTGCATATCATGACACATAGCCCTTGATGTAACAGAGCAAATTGGCATGAAGCATGTACGATATACATCGCTGTTGATGCTAGGCAGGTAAAGCAAAGACCATTTATAAATGAAATGGACATGGAAAACGAAATAGGCATTTAACCCTATTCCAAATCTGGGATTGTTGTATCATGTTTGGTAACCCGATTAGGGATAAGAGCCTCTAAAGAGGGAGTGAGTCCATATCAAAGTTTCACAGAGCCACAGGCAGTGGCTAGTCAAATTTCATTAGCAAGATTCCTGAGCACATGAAGGAGGTTGGGATTGAACAACAACCATCTTGGGGATAATCTCAAACACACTTTCTTAAGTGTAACTGTACTTGCTTAGCTGAGTATCAGTTTTCTGCTAAGCAAGTTAGGCATTGAATGAGTTGGGTTCTGTGACAAGTGAGAAAGCTAGAAGGGTGTGTTAGGCAGTGATGAAAGGAATTGGTGCTCTCTATCTCAAAGCTATAATGAAATGAAAGGCTTTAGCTAGGCTTATCCAAATCATGCATAGAATTCTCTTTCCCTTTTGAAAAATATTGGAGGGTTTGTACTGCACTGATTACTAACACCCACCAACTTCTGTTTCCACCCAAATATATCTCAAGTCTCAACAGAATAAGATGCCAAGAGCTCTCTCTCACATGAACAGTAAGTTACATAAAACTGGATGGGGCATGGATTATTCTTTCTTCAAGTTTGTCCAATATAGCTTGCAATTACTCTGCTGTCTATCACACCTCACTTGCTTGGTATTATTCTAAATGTAACCATTTCTCTTTAGTTTTCACCAAAAAAATTTGACATTGTTATGTTATCAAAGCTATTTTTGATCGGCAAAGAATTCAGAAATGATTTTGCTCAGGTGTAGTTGACAACTCCTCATGCCAAACTCTTGAATTTCAACACGTGCTAAAACTCGTTAAGATCGACTATATTTTTACATCAAATTTTAATCGAAATAACTCAACGAAACAAAATTTTACCATTCTCGACATCCCGGTTAAAATTTAGGAACATCAAATAGAGTTGCTCAAAAGAGTTTAGGGTATCTTTCACAGTTTTCACTGGCTTTGACTCCCAGTGATCTATCTAATAATGTATTAAGTTAGGCACTTGATCCCATAACCAAGCTAGATCAACCAATTAAGCAAGTCTCACAGGAAAAGAAACTTCCTTTAAAGAAAAACAAAAAACAAAAAACA
>NC_020495.1:10952413-10965207 GCF_000184155.1 Fragaria vesca subsp. vesca | reverse complement strand
CTCTCTCTCTCTCTCTCTAAAGATCGAATCTTTCTCTCTCCAAATCAACCTTTTAAATAAACCTATCACCTCTCACTAAGCTCACTTCACACACACACACACACACACACACTCACTCTCTGCTTTCGGATTCGGGTCGGATGAGTTCGGGTTTCTGAGAGGGTGAAATGGATCCTCCACTTATCCACGACGCGTCTTTCTCGGCGGTGAACCCGGCGGCGTACAGCCTGGCGGAGATTTGGCCCTTCGGCGGCGAGCCCGGCGGGTTGGGCCTCCGAATGGGCAGTTTGGGCGGTGGGTTGGGAGAGAGCTCCGGGAATAGAGATGGGTCGTTGGAGGAGTCGACGGTGACGGAGCAGAGCGGCGGCGGAGGAAGGAAGAGGAAGGATGTGAGCTCCGAGGATGAGTCTTCTAAGATTGTTTCTACTAGTAGTGCTGATGGCTTGGTTCGTTTTTTAACTTTTTTTGAAGTTAAATTTTACTGCTTTTGATTCTTTTTTAACATTTTGAGAGGAAAGTTGTGACCTTTAAGGTGAAAGGAGTGAGCTTTAAGTTGTGGGTGTTTATATTTCTAGCTTAATTTGGTGAAGAGTTTGTTAACAAGTTGGTTGGGTTAGTAGCTGCATGTATGTGTGAGGTGAAGTGAGTTGAGCTTATGAGAGTAATTATGAGCTATAGGAGTGGTGGTGAATTTGGTTTCTTTCAGCTAATGGTTGTTTTTTATGTTAGCTTACTTGAGTTTTGATTTCACTGTGTTTATGTTTTTCGAACAGAAGGATTCGAGTGGAAAACGGATGAAGTTAGAGGGAGCTAGAAATGAAAACGGCAAGTCTAAAGCTGAAGTTGAAACAAGTTCAGAGGCTGGTGATAAGCGAGATGAACAGAGCACTAAACCTTCTGAGCCACCAAAGCAGGATTATATCCATGTGAGGGCGAGAAGAGGCCAAGCTACCGATAGCCACAGTCTTGCAGAGAGAGTAATGCACTTTTCGTCCACTTGAGTTTGTGAAAGAAAAGAAGTATCTAGAACAGCAAACGAGATTTTGACGCTTTTCCATATGACTAATTCACTCTAACCATGGGGATTTTGGCAGGCAAGGAGAGAAAAGATCAGTGAGAGGATGAAAATTCTTCAAGATTTGGTTCCTGGATGTAATAAGGTATTTATGTTATCTCTACTTGGTTTTAGACTTTAAGGTCAGTCATGGTACTTACCACATGTAGGTAGTATTTACTACAAAATGAAGTATAGGGAATTGAGTATAGAGAATTGATAATGAATTTGGTATCTTGTTGATACAGTTTCTGATCACTTGACTAACCCTAAAAACATCTCGGTAAATTGTTTACTGCTCTGTATTCCGAGTTCAATTTTGTCTCACTTAGTATGTTTCCTTGCTTAACCTGATGTACTTCGTTTCTGAAAAGGTTATTGGGAAAGCACTTGTCCTCGATGAGATTATTAATTACATCCAGTCACTGCAGCGTCAAGTCGAGGTATATATCCCCATCGGTCTCTGTCTATTGCTAACTGGTACATGGTTTTCCTTTAAACTGTCAAACCTAAATCTTTCTGTTGATTTGGATTCGTTAGTTCCTTTCATTGAAGCTTGAGGCGGTCAATTCAAGGGTGAACATGAATCCCACCATTGAAGTCTTTCCTTCAAAAGATGTAAGTCTATTGCACTTTAATACTTACATAGAGACCACTGACTTGCGAAGTTTGAAACCATTTTCTGAAGAGCCTGCTTGTTTTTTTTTTTTTTTTTTTCAGAAATAAACTTTTTTCAATGGGTTTCTTGATGGTTGTCATCAGCACTTCCCTATTTTCTCACGACTCTTCTATCTTACTTGTTGGTCTCTTTTGAGATCACAAGTTTCTGAAACTAAATGACAATCTAGGTTCATTATTTACGTAACCAACTGTTTCCATATGAGTCAATCTTCCAGGATATCTTCTTTGTATAATGACCAACTGGTTTACAGGATTATTAGATTCATAGTTTTAGAGAACACTGAACAAGCATGCAACCTGTCTTAAGACTCCCTGTGAAATTCAGACTTATTTTTGAACTCACTGATAAAGTTAAGAAGTCATCTCATCTATGTTTTTCATTGTTTGGTGTGTGCTTTATTTCCCGTCAACCTCACCATATTGGTGCGCACCATAATTATCGGATCTGCTTCCTTTCTTTTATCACCTTGGCATTTACCCTTCTCTATAACCGCGAACCTTCTAGCCTAATTTAGTGGACGTATGTGACATGTTGAGTAATCTTGATACTGAGTTACTTTTTATGTACTAAAATTTTCTAACCTTTGGACCTGGTATTTCAGCTTAATGCGCAGCAATTTGATGCAGCCGCGTTGTTATTTGGATCACACACACCAAGGGAGTATGCACAGGGCTCGCAAGCTGAATGGCTGCATATGCAGGTTGGTGGTAGCTTTGAAAGAACAACATAAATTCAGGGAATATAAATCAAGTCCAAATTGGTGTGGGATGTGCGCAAGTAGTTCTACGTCTGGTGTAGTAGAAACGTATTTTCTGAGTGTACTAATGTAGTGTGATCGATCATGGTAACATGGTAGTATGTCATATTAGCTGTAGGAAATGCATCTAGTCTTGTCATTTCATCTTTAGCAGATATACTGTTGTGTTATCGCTGGGCATTTGGCACCAATAGAAATGTCTTGAAGGATTTAGTCGAAATGTGCAACAGAAGGATTGTGCTTTCTGCAATTTATTGGAACATCTGATTATTTTCACACTACTCGTTCAATGTCACGAATAAAATACTGTTCAATAAGTGAATGAATGTTCAACAAATCGAAGATTGTAACATGCCATGCAAATATATGAAGTACATTGAAAGCTGTTGCTGAATGAATTGAAATCTTTCATGTATTATGTGTTGATGAACAACAGACCCAGAAACAGACTTGTATAATAACACAAAGAATGGCAAACTCCAGATTGCAAGCACAATCTTCAAACCACACAAACTGCACACTACAAAAGCCAGGGCCAAAAACTACTGCCGCATCTACAAGGAATGGTTAACACTCGTACAAAAGACACAGGCAAGTGACTGATTGGAGTTGCAAAGGCAAGGGATTCCCCGTGGAACCAAAAACACCTGCTCGGCTGAGTCAAAATTTTAGTACACAGTTAGTCGTAACATACCACCACACATTGTTAGTTCCCTTCAATGCCCATAACTGACTCGTACAGGAGTGTGAGGGAGTTGGATTGACTCAACCTGGACGGGCAACTCAGCTCCTTGATACCCCACAAAAGTTGAACCCCAGTAAATGCAAGGATACCCAGCTGTGATATGATGGTCGAAGAAATGTAAATCAGTTTACTTTTGCACCTCTATCTTTACACAATGTATACCACTCTTGGAGCACTGCTTGTTGAAGAGCACGGTGTTCGGCCTCCTCTGCAGTCAACTTGGACAAGGTTGTAGGTCCCTTTTTCTTGCCGTCTTCCTCCTCACCATCTTTTTTCTTTTCCTTCTTTTTCTTTGTTGTAAAATCATCTTCCTCATCACTGTCTTCTTCTTCTTCGGCCTCATCATCAGATTTGGGAGCCCTTTTAGGTTGGGCTGCCTTTAGCAATGCTATCCGTTCCATTGAGATCCTAAGCCTCTCAGCGGCAGCCACCTTCACTTCATCTTCAGGCATGTACTCAACACCCCCATCAGTGAGATCATCCAACCATCCCTGTAGATCGGATCCAATCTCCTTCGTAATTGATGCATCAGAAGCTCGAACGACAAATTTGCAAATCATGGTTGTAGTCTCATCGCCAAGGTCGACATTCCGGCTCACCTCGCTAGCTCCAAAAATCATCATGCCCAAGAAGCCACCATACCAAGTTTTCGCAGCAAAACAGAGCTGTTCCAGGGCAGGAAATTTAACATCAGAATTTGATTGGTTGCTTTTGCTTAGAGGGCCAAAACATTCCATAAAAGGTTTTAATAAAATTCCAGGATAAGTGGAACCCTGATTTTCCAATAAGGTTCCTAGTCCCTACACCACATAGAGGGAGTCCCCTAGAAGCAATAGAAGACGTCATGTAAAAAAATAATCACAAAGAGTAATGGGCATTACCTGAAATCCTGCTACTGTCCGAATAATATGTGAACAAACTTTGTGGAATGGCTTTGATGACAAGGATTTCAGCCCACTTAGGAAAGGAGATGCTCCATATTGCTGAGCAGCAGTAGCCTTGAAGCCACTTCCTTCATAGGTATATGTACCAGTGTACTCAACTATGGCTGGTAAACTTGGCCACAGCCGGAAAAATTCAACTGGTGAGATTTTATGTGGGATGAGTAGCTCCGTCAATGGAATTTTGTATGGCTGACACCTCAAAATGACAGGCTCTCCCAGTTCAGGCCTTAAACTTCTCTTTTGTCTCATGATTTGTGGATCTTCTTCAGAGTAGTCACCTTCATAATCTGAAGCTGCACTTCCATAAAAGGGGTAGTATAAAACTTGAACCCAAAGGGCGCATCTTTCAAAATGGGAGACACCCACAGTTACACTGCAGGGTACTGGATCCTGGGAACAAAAGAACAAATACATGGATCAGAATATCTTATTGTCAAAGATAGAAAATTGTGTTACTCAAGGTAAAAGTGCAAGCATGGGTGATGATACTGGAATGCCAGTTAAAACAGCATCTCTTGTTCAGCTGTGTACATGACATTGATGTTAACATTCAAAGCCATTATCCAATTGGATCACGTATCCAGAAATAGAGAGCGATTATGTTATTCAGTCAGATTACTTCTCCACAAATCACAGAGAGAGAGAGAGAGAGAGAGAGAGAGAGAGAGAGAGAACTGTTGGTAAAACATGATTTTAACACCCGATTTTCCTATGAATTCTCTCATTTTCCCACCTTTAAAAAATTGTAAACAAAAAATATGATTAGAGAATTTTGAGCCCCATCAGATTTGGAATTTGCTTAATATTAATGATTTTGGGTGGAAAGATTTGGTGAAAAAATAAGAACATGCAGCTTTGGCCAAAAAACTGTGCTATCCACAGTTGTGGACTAGTGGGTGGAAAGTCATGGTCTTGGGACAACTATTTTTTTCTTTCTCCCATTCTTCTTTTCTTGGGGAGAAAGTTCTGAAATTGGTTCCTGTGAGGTTAGAAAAGAATACTCAGTGTGCTTCACCTCAGCCTATAGCAATCAGCTTTCTACAGGCACTAATGAATAAAGACTGCACTGTTTAAGAAATAAATGATAATGTGTTGTAATGGCAGACAGAGAACAGAAGACTAAGAGTTAATGCATTGTGAAGGCAAGAAAAGAAACCTGTGAAACAAGGTTACGCAACTGCCGAACTGCTTGTGGAGACCCATCCATATAATATAGTGAACCAGATAACCCAACTCGAATATCAACCCGATTGAGTTCAAGCTCAGTTAAGTTTAAGACCTGCACATTCATAAAAAAGGATTAACTATCAACAGACAATAGAAAACTATCTTCCCAGAAATAAAAGGCTACTAAAAGCAATTCAAGAAGGTAGGAAGCAAGTCTTGACCTTCAAATGCAAAGATATCTTTCCATCACTAGAATCTGCCAAATGATATGCTTCAATGTAGCAGGGATCACTGCTACCAGTCAAAGTAGTTGCACTAGGAGGAACCTTGAGCAAAGTAGACTCAACTCCTTTTGTCAACAGAAGGGTTAGTTCACTAGGTTCAGGCCTCCAAAGCTCCAGAATAGCATTATGAACCAATCCTTCTAATTTTCTATCCTGAGCTGCAGCTGATTCGTAGAACTGAACAGTTAGTTTATGGTGGCTGAATGGGTAATCACCTCTGGCTTCTGTGACTCCTGGCCACCTGATCGAAGTAATCATCACATTATGCTTAATATAAAACACTAATAATATGCATCAAGAAAAAGGTGGCAAATTCCCCAAAAGAAGAGGCAAACTCATCCCTCACATTATATATGCATACAGTCCATACACAATGAAAGAGTCAAGCAAGGAGTTATATTGATGATTGAGAGAATGTACTGCCCTCTGACCATAGTCAGACTTCATAAATCTACACTATCTGATCTAAAAATCAATCATTCAAAGGGGGAACCCAACCCCCGACTTGTGGTTCAAAGAGAGAGGGAGCCAATAGAAGACATGAGCCTACAAATGATAACAATACAGCTATCACTGGGACCCCGAGGGAAATTAAAGAATGCCACTTAGAAGCAGCCAAAATGGAAGAAGAGTAGTATAAGCATAAGATCAGCCAAATCTGCCCCATGGAGAAACCAAATGCAGATTTATGAAGTTAAATCAGATGTTTACCTGCGTTCTGGATGGCTTGAAGCATACTTGAGCCTCTGCAATATCATACGGCATTGATGCTTGTTTACTGAATCAGCCATACTACTGTTCCTGAACTCTTCGAGTTCTTTAGTCAGTAACTGTCCAGCCCTAGCATTGCGTGATCCCAACCGCTGGGCACATAATAAAACTGCCTGAACATCTAGAAGCCTATTTGTCGAATCTGAAGATGAATTTATGTCGAACAAGACCTTGCGCATATTCAAAATAATAATGTTCAGTGGATCCTCAGGATCATCAGCCAGCAGGGGATCCAACCCTTCTACGTCTATGTGCTCTGATATAGCCCAAATAACGCGAGCACATATTCTTGGCGTATTCACCTGTCAAATTGACAGAGGTGTCAACCAGGGGAAGCATACCAATTCAGGCAGTTTAAAGAGAAAAATGAAAGAACATTAACAGCTTGGAGCTACAGTCTTAACTATATAATGATAATACCCTATTAGCCACAACAGTGCCCGTATGATTCCTTTCTAACCCTTAAACTAGCTCACTTACAATATGTTTCTGTATTATAAAACTACATTGAATATGATATGCTTCAGTAAGCGTCCTTGTCTACAGATTCACTGCCAGCAAGCTAAACCATATTCATTCGAAAATACATACCTCACGTAGACCTTTCGCAAGTGCACGCTGCAAGTTCTGCAACCTTGTCTCATTTAAAATTTGGTCTTGTGAAGCCCCGTCTTTTACTCTTTTTACACCTCCCCTTGTATCATAGATATGGCACAGCCGAACAAGCAACTTCAAATAGCAATCAATTGCATAAGTCCGGCCATCACAATCCCATTTGACACATGGTCTACATACCTCCACGACTTCAAGAGCAGGCTCTGTCCAATTCAGTGCACCATAACCAGTTCCATATGCCAAAGCTCCAATAACCCTGCTCTCCATCCCTGAGTTCTTTTGTTCAGGCAAAGGTAGAGACAACTGAAAGCAACTTTCTACTAACGATGCTACTAACTCCTCCCGAAATAAGGTCTTGCTGGTCACACTATTCAGATCATCTTTTATTCTTGCATCCTCAAAAAGTGAGGCTATATCAGTTCCGGCCAGAGGTTTCTGGCCTCTCCGGACACTTTCCTTTGCAAAGAGATCAACACAAAGAGCTGTTCTACAAATACATGCTAACGCGTGCATGCGATCTGATTCTGCCCTCAAGTTTCTCACCATAAGAAGCAGCTTTTTAAACAATGAAACCTACACATGATACACACACACTTAATCAGGAGCTAATCAGCATTGCTTAGTCTAAGAGAAACAGCCAATATGTTAATTAGTATCTAAGGTATTTTTCAGTTGTTAATCCAATGGCAACACAACTAACAGTCTACACTTAGCACCTTATACAAAATTAAAGTAACCAAGCTTACCTGCATATGAAGATCAAGAAGATGAAGATTGGTAACAACAGCTCTAACAATACTTTCCCTAGCCGAAGCAAACTCTTGCCTGTCCCAAAGTGTGAGAATCGCAATAATCGACTGTGAAGCCCACTCAGTCTTCCCACCAGGAACATCAGCCAAGTACAACATGTCCATTCCCACCTCGAAAATCAAAGCTGGATCCAAAGACGATGCCAAAAACGGCACCAAATGCGTCACCACATCCGAAACTCCCACCAATCTCTCAGCATTACTATCCACAACAGTCCCGTTAGCACCACCGGAAGCCTTGGACAGCTTCCTTATGACCTCGACGGAGCCGGAGGCGAAAGCCTTGACTGCATACACAATCGGAAACACGGTGGCCCTGAAATTCTCCACCGGCAAAACCAGCGACCTCGCCATCAACGCACTACGCTTCTTCCAGACGAAGTCCACCATTGACGAAACCCAATTGGATCGAATCGCGAGAGAATTCTCACTGTCGATTAGCTTATCTCCGGCGAGCCTGCTCATCCTTTTGGTATCGAACTCCTGAAACAACCGCCCCACCGACTCGAAGGCGACTTTGGAAACGGCGTCGGAGCTGTCGAGCATGTTCTGGCCGATGCGGGCCCACCAGCCGGAGACCTTATCGAGGAGAGTGACATTGTTCTCACACAGAGTCACGAGATCGTCACGTGCGAGGATGCAGCCGAGCGTCTCGGTGATGGAGAAGCGGAGGTTATCGGACGGCGAGTCGAAGCATTTGGTGATCTGGTTCTTGGTGTCGGAGATGAGCTTGGAGAGGCGGTAGGAAGGGATCGCGGCGAGGATGGAGACGGCGGCGGCGCTGACGTCAGGGTCGGGGAAGTCGAGATCGGTGAGGACGCCGGTGCAGACGGTGTCCCAGAGGTCGGCGGTGAGGCGGGTGGAGCGGATGAGGTCGAAGGAGAGCTTCTTGCAGACGGCGGAGGCGGGGGAGGCGACGATCTCTTCGACGGCGGACTTGGCGAGGACGGAGATGTCGCGGCCGGCGGCGGACTGCTGGAGGGATTGGAGGAGGGCGCTGGACTGGCGGAGGGCGTCGTTGGAGCGGAGGTCGGCTTGGATCTGAGCGAAGAGAATGTCCATTTGGGAATTTTAGGGATTGTGAATCTTGGACATTAAGAAATGACTATGATGCTAGTTTCAGCTGAGCATGAGAAGGACATAGACTTTGGTAGTGATAGATTTGCAGCAAAATGGCACTTCGCTTTGGTATTAGTCTTTCAGTCTTTGATGCAGAAAAATAACTCCCCGTTGTCTGGGTAAAGGCACTGAGGTAAATCTTTAGTATCTAATAAAAAAATTAAAAAAAAGTCGTGAAATTTACACATCTTAAATTAAAATTCACACGTAAATTCAGAGAAACTAATGCGCTCCACGCGCTAAGGTTGGAGAAGCTTGTCAGCGCAGTCATCTCTAGTTCTAGTCCGGCCGCGATGTAGCGCTAGCGCAGGTCTCTAACCTCGTCGGCGTGCGTCATGTGCGATTGGACGGGATGTGTCTTGGGGATCTTGTCTGGTGATCGGAGATTGGGGTGGAATAGGGTCATAGTTCTTGGATTCCAATTTAGGGCGGTGTCTGCAGGGGGAAGAGGAGCGCAGCAGAAGGGGTACGGTTGTGTGGTGTCGGTCGAGATTCCGGTTGTGTTGATGTGTGGCGTCGGTCTTTGTCATCGGAAGAGGTGCGTAATAGTTTGGGTGGACGATGGGGGTGCTGTGAAGAACGGCAGTGGGTATCCAATTTTTGTTATCTCTTGTCATCAAGGATTTGGGCGCTTGGGTGTTGGGGGTGTGGAGGTGGAGAGTTGCTGCTGCGCGATTTCTACCAGTAAGGCTTGTTCGTCGGTGGTGGGGGCTCATCAGCGGTGGCAGAGTGGCGTTTTAAGAGACGGGATGGTAGCGGAGGACCTGTAGATTTTGTCTTGTGGATCTAAGAATTAGGCCTTCTTTGCCCTATGTCGAATATGGGCTTGTCCTATACTAAGCATGGTTTGGGCTTGAGGCTTTACCTTAGGTCTATTGAGGTCAATTTATTTGTTTAATGTTGTTTTTTACTTATGTAATTTAGTCTATTCTTGCTTTTTGCGAGTAATAAGTCCCTACAGTGTTGTGTGGGGCTAGTCGGGCTCTTTGCCTATGTGTGCACTCAAAGTGCCTTGTATGCTTTAAGTAGGTGACAAGTTTCTTGTTGAAGAAAATACTGGTCACTCCATTAACTTTCATGCACTCGACAGTTTACTCCACTATATTTCAATTTCAATCGATTAGTCCTCTAACTATCCAATGTTACACACTTAGGTCTATCCGTTAAGTGGACATCCAATCGTGCCGTCAACTTGCTGACTGGACATATTTTTCAATGCCAACTCAGCTGGATGAAAGGAGAAAATCTTTTTAAATTAATTTTTTCTTTCAATTTTATTTTTTTCATGAAATCTGTCCCTTCTCGCTGTTCTCCTGCTCCGATCACCGTTCTCCCTACTCGCCGCCGATGACCAGACACGGTCAGCCTACGAAGTCATCTAGGACTTCAACTTCATTACCATCGTACTTACTGGCCTCTGGCGAGTCACATGCACGCTACCCGTCGACAAGAGACTCCAGAAAGACGTCATACACGCCGTCGCAACGCGTACCCAGAATACCCAGAATTACTCTGGGCACCCAAAGCTCTCTCTCCTCGCGTCTTCTCCAACACAAACCGGTAAACCGCATCTGCACCGCATTCATCCTTTGGTAGTCAGAGTACCAGTCCCATCAAATATCAATAATATAAAGGAGGAAGAAAGTCGAAATCGTCATCACTGCTGATAGCATCGTCTTCAGCACCAGCAGCTCTATCTGATCGTCTCCCGAATCATGGCATTTACAAACCGAATCAATCAGCTTAGTCAGCAACTTCGCCTCGACGCCACCGGAAGTGTCGACCTCGCCGCATAGGTATCCGTGCGCGCTTAGCTTCTGGATGCAATCCACGGCAGGTATCTGTGCGGTGCAGATGCGGTTTGCCGGTTTGTGTTGGAAAGACACGAGGAGAGAGAGCTCTGGGTGCCCAAAGTAATTCTGGGTATTCTGGGTACGCGTTGCGACGACGCGTATGACGTCTTTCTGGCGTCTCTTGCCGACGGGTAGCGTGCATGTGACTCGCCGGAGGCCAGGGAGTACGATGGTGATAAGTTGAAGTCCTGGATGACGTCGTATGCCGACCGTGTCTGGTCATTGGCGGCGAGTAGGGAGAACAGTGATCGGAGCAGGAGGACGGCGAGAAGGGATAGATTTCATGAAAAAAATAAATTGAAAAAAAAATTAATTTAAAAAGATTTTCTCATTTCATCCAGCTGAGTTGGCATTGAAAAATATGTCCAGTCAGCAAGTTGACGGCACGATTGGATGTCCACTTAACGGATGGACCCAAGTGTGTAACATTGGATAGTTAGAGGACTAATCGATTGAAATTGAAAGATAGTGGAGTAAACTGTCGAGTGCATGAAAGTTAACGGAGTGACCAGTATTTTCTTCTTTCTTGTTTCATCAAATGGTAGTTGCTGCTTAGTGGCAGGGTGAAGCTGAGTGTCGTCGGATTTATCTTCCGGTGAAACATTGCTGTAAAGCTGATTTAGAATTGGATATTAGGATGTGTAAGCGTGTTACATATCTACTGATTTTTCCAAGATGTCATCGTTATTTTAAAGCAAATAGAGTCGTCATTAGAGCAGTACTCTTTACTAGTTGATGCCTGTTTGAGTATTTGTAGAGGTTTTTGATATTATTTCAGGTTTTTGTAATCAGAGATTTAGGTTTAATGTCTTCCCCTTGTATTCAACAGTTTCATTAATCGAGGCTTGAGAGCAGTGAGGGCAGCCGCACCAGCCCTTTATTCAAAAAAGAAAAAAATTTGAAATCCACACACCCTTTTTTCTTTTTTGGTAACTTAAATTTTATCTTTTACACTAACGGTTACGTTTAGACATATTTTGTTTAGTTGATTCAGTTAATCTAATTCGATAACCAAATAATCTTCAAATTGGATGAAACTTTGCATGAATGATCTACACACTATGTTTTATACACTAAACTAGGGGTCATCATGGGCCGGGCTAGGGCCGGCCCTACCCTAAAATTTAGGGCTCAGGGTAGGGTCGGGTAGAGCTCGGTCAAAGTCAACAAAATTTAGGACCGGGTAGGGTAGGGCCGAGGCTTGAATTTGTAAGCCCTTACCCGCCCTAGCAGCCCATTTCGTTAGGATTAAAAGGGTCGGGTAAGGCCGGCCCTTTAAATAGGGCTAAATAGGGCCGAGATGGGCTCTAGTTCATTTTTTTCTTTTCTTTTTCTTACAATTAATTCAATCCTCAATGATTACATTACTTATAATACACCCTATTTTGTAGTAATATTTAACATACATGCATACAAATTATACTTAACTTAAGACATCTATATATAAATATTAATCTGAGAGGTTATACTCCTATATCTCATTAACTATCTTTTTAAAATCTAAATCATCAAAATACAATCATTATTTAACGAAGCAAAAGAAAACAAAAGACTAGAAAATCAATTACAAATAAAGAAGATTAGTTGTATTATATCTAAAAAATAAGAGACATATTAAAACAATAGAAAAAAAAGAAATTTTTAAAGCCTAAAGGGCGGGCTTATAGGGCCGGGCTGGGGTTGGCCCTAAAAGGCTTAATAGGGTAGGGCCGTAGGACAGGGACAAGTTTTATTTGCTTGACCCTTGCCCTACCCTATTTGAGAAGGGCTAGGGCCGGGCCGCCCTAATGGAGGGCCGAGTACGGCTTCGGCCCTAGAGGGTAGGGCGGGTTTTAAGGCGGGCTAGGGTCGAAGGGCCAAATGATGAGGCCTACATTAAACTGTGGAGATGTGAAAATGTGACATAAAAGTGAGCGAAATGAGGAGCACCACACTCTAATTTTAAAGCGGTGTCCCACTCTGGAATGGAACTATATATATATATATATATATAG
>NC_020495.1:10922502-10952125 GCF_000184155.1 Fragaria vesca subsp. vesca | reverse complement strand
TATATATATACACACAGTCCGTCTCAGCTGCGGACGTCCGCACCAATGGTTTTGGTGTGGATTTTCATTTTTGCACCACTTTTCGATCGAATTTCCTCATCTCCACCGTCTAGTATCTAGATAATATTGTGTCGATCATCTCTGCAAAATTTCAGCCAATTTAGTAATCGTTAAGACCCTCAAAATTGTGTTTTCTGGTATAAGCATGAACCGGACAGAATTCAGTCCGTCTATTTGTTTTTCAAGTTTGAGGGCCTTAACGATTACCAAATTGGCTGAAATTTTGCAGAGATGATCTACACAATATTATCTAGATACTAGATGGTGGAGATGAGGAAATTCAATCGAAAAATGGTTAGAGATGGCAATGGGTAGGGTAGGGTCAGAGGATCAAAATACCATACCCACACCCTTTTTCATTCCTCATCCCCGTACCCGCCCCATTCCCCGTAATTAGATAATGGGGATTCCCCGTACCCGTCCCCTTTGGGGATTACGTTCCCATACCCGCCCCGATCCCCATTATTAATTATTTAATAATTAATTTTTTTTAAATAATTACGAAATATAGAAATATGAAAATAAAATCAGATACATATATAAATAAGTTTCTTGATTCACTCTAACAAAAACGAATACAAGTCTCGGTTAAAAAAGAAGTTTCTTTAAATATTTATTAAGAAAATCATAGTAAAAAAAATATTACAAAAGATTTTACATAAATATCTATTTATAAATAATATATATTAAAAAATAATATTTACATCCTAAATGGGTGGGGATGGGGACGAATATCAAAATATCATACCCGCCCTGTACCAGATTCAAAAATCCGAATACGGAAGATCCCCATACCGGTCACCCGTTTATCCCCGTATATCTCCCCTATTAGGATCAAATACCCATGGGTACCCTACCCGCTGGGGATTATTGTCATCCCTAAAAGTGGTGAAAAAATGAAAATCCGCACCAAACCATTAGTGCGGACGTCCGCAGCTGAGAAAAATCTCATATATATATAGGCACTTCTATTGAGAGATCCCTTTTTTTGTTCAAATCTAGAGATATAGTATTTGACAAACTTACCGATCATAAAATCACATCTCCACCGTTCAATTTATAGTTCTATATGAGTATATCACTTTTACAAATTTTCAGAAAATTTGGTGATCGTTAAATCACCCAAAAGTGGATATCGATGGACGTGACGCTAACTAGCTTCACCTACACCGCCTCGTTTTGCACCACCAACACGACCATTGGAGATGCAACAATTTTGGAAATCATTGAGCCCAACAATTTGAGCTTGGTCCCGGATTTGAGGATCGTCTTCGATGTTTCAGAAATGGAAGTATGTGGGCTGCTTACCTTTTTTTGATAGAAAAAGAAAGTTTTATAGAAACAAACTACAACACGAGACCTCTAGGAAGATCCCCTCCCAGCTGAGCCAAATGGACCACTGGGTACACAAAAAGATGTAAGCAGTAAAACCAAACTAAAGAAGATGATGCTCCAATGCCCAAAGAGGCTAGCCTGTTCGCCACGAAATTTGTTTCACGATGAACATGCCGGAAATAACAAGCTTGAAACTAGGAAGCAAGCCACAAAATATCCTTAATGAGAGAATGAACACACCATGGAGTAGAAGCCTTCCCATTAAGACATTCAATCAGAATCTTCGAATCTCCTTCCACCAGCACATGAGAAAGTCTTTGCAACCACGCTGTGTAAAGATTCCTTAAGAGCCGTAGCCTTAGCCATTAGTACCAAAGTGTCTCCAATATGCCTCGCAGCAGCGGTCAATGGATTACCATTAGCATCCCAAAACACAAACCCAATAGCAGCCTTGTTAGTTTGAACAGAAGCATCAAAATTAATTTTAATGAACCCGCCGTCAGGAGGAGGATGCCATTTTATTAGATGTGGGCTGCTTACTTGCATCTGGGAGTTGAGCATTTATTGTTTCACTCACCAGAGCTTTGGAACAACCTAGAAAATGAAACTCAAGGTAATTGATGGATGTGAATTTTTGGGGAATTTGGATTATGAAGAGAGTACGAGTTCTTCAATAGAAATTCAAATTTGGTCAAACACATAGAGAAGACGAATGCTTGGAATTATGATTGTTGTTGGGGATTTCGCCTCCCTCTGAAAGCAGCTAATGCCTCTTCATTGGAGGCTGCAAAGAAGCCTCTTTATCTGAACCGTGGATGAAGACGAAGCCACTGGAAATGAACAGGTCGTCAGCTCCCGAGAGGTATATATAATAAGAAACCTTAGTATTAAAATCGAAACAGTAAGAGAGAACGACAAGTGACTCTAGGATTACAAAACCAAAGATATTTAAAACTTTACCTGCTTATTTTCTTCGTTGTCTTTGGATGGAGGTACTTTTTGGTAATGTCATTTCTTCCACCTTGTGGTAAATGGTAAAGGAAAGATGAGAGGTCAACTACTATTAGATGCTTAGATGATACATTTGATTCATCAATCATATATTAGAGGCCCGAGTCTAGAGGCAGAATGTTTAAATTTCATCCAAAGCAACTTATATATGCAAGTCATCCGATCCCAATAAAACATATCTTATGTGCAGGTGCTTCAAAAAACATTGAAGCGTGAATATTATCAAGGTAGCAGAATGATTCAAATTTCAATCAAAAAGACAGAAAAATAGAAAGGAAAAACAAAATAATGAAACAAGTCCTTAAGGAATACGGTAAGTGAAAAAAATGAGAAAGGTTAATAAAATGGGGAATATGAATGTATCAAACAAATATGCACTGGGCAAGTCCTTCTCCGGCAACCTTCTGACGTTGACAATATGCACCGGCGGAGGATAGTCCCGAAGGTGCGCTCAGTGCCATGTCTCTGAGCCTCCAGTGTATAAGTCATAGCAATAAGACGACAATCAACCTCTGATAGTGAGCCGTAAAAAACACACAAAACCCTATTAACCCTAATTCTATCACACATTTAAGAAACTCATACATCCGAATTCTCATATCCCAATCACATAACCATATTCTTAATCGATAAAGTTATGTGACCTTTAAGGTTGCTAAAATGATCACAAAACTAAACTGAACCAATGAATCCATAAAAAAGTGACCTTTATCGAGCTAGGGATTCAGGGGAGGGATCCATGATGTCGACTAGGAAGGGAAGGGCGGCGAGGTGCGCGGTGGCGGGAAACCTTGAATGATGGCTTTGGTGTCAAAGATGGCCAAGGCTATGAGAGGACTCGCAGCTATCGACCAAGAGGTTGGTGGTGGTGATTGAGGGCATTGGGTTCTTCACGACGTTGCACCAACTGGAGACTAGGGCTGGCGTCACGGTGGTGTCCATGGTTGTCGGGAAAGTAGGGATGAGTCGCTAAAACCCTAGATAGTTTGAGAGTTATTGTTTGATGCCATGCATATACCTGCATCAACTCACTTCTAGCCGACTATTGATCAATAATTTCATTACCAATAACCAAATATTATTTCATTCTAGAAACAATAAACTAAAATTGGTGATTCGAGACATATATTAGCATGAAAACAATTACTAGTTTGTTACCTTTTTATTTATTTTTTTGGGGCAAAGCCCAATAAAATACACAGGCCAGCAAACTGCGAAGCCCAGAGAGAAAGAAGAGAAAAAAACTAAAGCCTTCATCTCAGATACTAAGAAAAGAGAATGCAGAAGGACATTAGTAACAAAAAATTGGAGGAAACCAAAGATGGCTTCCAACTAATTAAACGGCCACCGACGGTGGCCATGGCAAACCATCGTTTCGGAGTACATTCGAGAGAGATGATGGTGACCGGTTGACCCATCGGTTAAGACACATCATCCTTTTTCCAAGCAAAGTTGCAGCATTTGCAACTTGGTTTGCTTCACAGGGAATCTAGTCCCAGGTAATGGAGTTGAAAACTTCCTTCTTCCATTTGATATCATCAATTATCTGAGTAATCTTCCAATTCTTGCATGTTTTAGAAGAGTTGAGTTATGTGATTATACTTAGAAAATCTAACTGAACAATTACATTTTTCAGTCCCAAATCCAAAGCTACATTAACTCCCAGTAGAATTGTCATGGCTTCAACGGCTTCTACAGATGGCAAAGAGGCTTGCCTATGAGCCCTCCGATACATTCTCCTTCATGGTTGCGGAGAACTACTCCCAGACCCTCATTCTTCTCATCAGACCAGGCCGTATCACAATTAATAGTAGTCACTCCCTCAGGAGGGTGTGTCCATTTCAAAACTCCATCGCTCTTTGTTTTCAATTTTTCCTTTGAGCAGGTGTTGATGAACTCAAAGGCTGATATGATTCCCTTTTGAAGCACACAAATAGGAGAAGGTTATTCGTATTGAAAAACGAAGCAACATCTAGCTTTCCAGATTGACCAGCAAATAAAGCTAATCAAGGTACCGCACCAAACCCTATCACTCTTTGAGTTGTGTTTCATAATAGAATCCTGCAGCCATTTGTCCAAAGTAGTAACCTTTCTCTTTTCTATTCTCAGGCATAGAGGAGACCCATACCAAATTAGGTCAACCCAATTGCATAATAACATGATGTGTTCAATTGACTTATCAAAATCACCACATAAAGGACAAACTGGGGATTGAGACAGTTTCTTGCGAAAAAGGTTGAGTAAAGAGGCAACTGCACCATTCAAGCACTTCCAGAGAAAACACTTAATTTTTGGTAAGGTTTTCAAACCCCAAAGCATTTTCCTAGGGCTGGGCATGGGACGGGACGGGATTAGGGTCATCCCATGGCCCGTCCCGGACATTGCACACGGGACGGGATCGGGACGGGCCTTACGTTTTTAAGACTTGATCCCACACAAGTCCCGTCCCAAACGGGACCGGGACGGGAAGGGCCTAATCCCGCCATCCCGCCTCAATATTACCTGATAATAATATAAAGATTGCATGATATGAATCCATAATTCATAACTAGAATTAAACTAGAGTAACATCAATAATCCACAAATAGTCAAATACTTAAGTTCACACATCATAAAGTTCAAAAAAAACAAGAAAGTAGTGATCTGATATACAAGTTCCTCCAAGCTGCTCCAAATAGTCAAATACAAACAATTTCAACTTTAATCATCGATGACAATACCGGTTGCAGCAGACTTCCCTTTCCTTTTGCAATTGGAGGTGGACAATTGTTCTTGCTTGAAGCAGTGCTCTCATGCTCTGACAAAAATGAGAAAGAGTTAGTCCATGCATCTAGAAAATAACCAAAAAGTATAAAACACTTCAAAATTCATACCTCGCTCAACATCGTAATAAAACTCTGTGTTTTCAATTGTTGGTTCATCAATATTTTCGACAACCTCTGCAATATCATCACCTAACATCCAGTTTTGCATGCAAATGAGTCCCTCCACTGATTTAGGAGTTAATGAGCTCCTAAAACAATCAATAACTCTGCCCCCTGTTGAGAAGCATGACTCAGAGGCCACTGTAGAGGTCTAAATTGCAAGAACATCTCTTGCAATTGCTGCTAAGACTGGAAACTTGCATCCATTAACCTTCCACTAACACAGGATGTCAAATTGATCTTCTTCATCAGTTGGATCTAATGCAGCATCCAAGTATTGATCAACTTCATGAGCTGCGACTGCCTCTTCATTTTTTTGCACAACCTTCTTCCAATTACTAAGTCGTTGGCCCCTATGGCCACGGCTAATGCTGCTTCTATTTGTGATAGTGCTAGATGAAGAGGTTGGAGATTGCGGCCTCTGCATGTGTATACCTCCATCTACATGAACCACATACTAAGAAAAAAAATGCAGAAATTGAAAATCAGATATATACAAGTGAACATTCTTAACCACAATTAAACTAGTCTACAAATAATAATTTAATTCATCAGTGTACCAAACTTAAAAAGCTGTTGATAACACATATAGTCATATTTCACACACTCCAATTTTCTCATACTCTTTGAAATGCTTCCAAACATGACTAGTACGTTTCGTACCTGATTGAGCAGGACCATCACCATCCTCGCCTACAGATGCAGTAGCAGAAGCCACACCACCCTCACCTACAGATGCAGCAACTTGACCAACTTCAATCCCGGGTTCACTTGAAGGAGGCTGACTTGAACTTGGGTTTGTAGCTTCGAGCAGAGGGGCTGATGTAACTGGAGGAGATGGTGATGTTATTAAGGCGCCGTTGACGAATGCTGAAGGCCAAAAGCAGAACGGTTGGGCCGCACAATTACTTTCTTTCCTCTCCCCATTGTTGTCAAGTAATTCCCTCTGCATTCAGCCATTCAAAAATCACAATCAATATAACCAAATCACAAAGCATTAAGCTCATACGCAGTGTTTTGCTGCTCAACAATGAAGATAAATTCACCAAAGTAAAAATTTCTGAAAGCATAGAGCAACCAGCTTGAGCATTAAAACGAAAACACAAAGAACGTCATATTTCGTAGTATATACAGAATCAAACAAAAGCAACCATAAAAAAATACACCATTCACTGGTTTCAATTACACAATGCTCATAAAAACGAAGTAATGACAATACAACAAACAAAAACAATTGATGTAATCCCACCCTCCCTAGCAACCAAAACCTAAAACCTCCAACCCATCCTCTCTTCCGCCACCACCAAAGTTAAAATTTACACCGCCGAGAACAAAATAAAGAAAACAACTCAGAGAATCCGAGCCAAATCAAACCTTCTTTTCTTTGCAGCCTCTCTCTTCGCCAATAAAATCGCGCCCCTCTCAAGCAATGCGACGAGTTTCTCATCACCACCTACATTAACTACAACATCTACAACATCCATCACTCACTCTCAGTTTCAATGAATTTCTTTCCTCATCTACAACATCTAATCTCAAATTTGCACAACCAGAACCAACATTTACACAAAAAATCAAGCAAGGAGAACTTGCCTGACGAGCGCAGAGGCGAGGAGGAAGCGAGCGCAGAGGCGAGGAGGAAGCGAGCGCTGAGGCGAGGCGAGCGCTAAGTCGAGGCGAGCACTGAGGAAAGGAGAGCGCTGAGGCGAGGAGGAACCCGGCGTCGAGGCGAGGAGGAATCGACGGTGAGATTAGCGGAGGTTGTGTCGGACTTAGGCGGACTTAGGTTGTGTCGGGATTGAAAGACTGAGAGCGAAAGTGATGAAACTGAGAGTGAGTGAAAGACTGCAAGCATGAAAGGTTAGAGTTAGACAGTTAGTATTATTAGGGTTCAAAAATGAATGGCTGAGATGAGTGAGATCAAAACATCTAAAAAAACCAACGGCTCAGATTAGCCTATATTTTACACGGGACGGGACGGGCCTGACAGGCCTCAACTTTTCCGTCCCGCGTCGCGTCCCGTCCCGTTGTTTCTCTACGGGAAGGGACGGGTCGGGCCTAGTGTTTTTAAACTTAGATCCCATCCCATCCCGTTAAATTTCAGGACGGGATCGAGACGGGACCGGGATTTAGGTTTTTTATGCCCACCCCTACATTTTCCAACATTTTGCATTGATGATAAGAGAAGTGTTGCTTGTGGAAGAACTTGATCTTATAGTGAGATGACTATGAACCCAATGATAACCACTTGAAACAGTATACTTGCCATTCTTAGTTAAGGGCCATATTAATCTGTCATTCCCTACGCCAGGGCCAATTGGAATAGAAAGAATTCTGTTGACATCAATTGGGTTGAGTAGTAGAATTGTATCCAAATTCCAAGACCTGTTTTCTCTGTCAATTAAATCACTAACCAGTGTTGGGGCATCATCAGGAATCGGAGCAATAGATTGTAAACAACCTATATTAGGAGGTGGTAACCACTGATCCTTCCATAAATTTATAGATGAACCGTTGATAAGCCAACACCCCATTTTTGTGATAAAATCTCTGGCTTCCAGGAGGCTAGACCATCCCCAAGAAGCCCGATGCCCCTTTTTAGCTTTTGAAAAACCAACCTTAGGAAAATACTTTGCCTTGAGAACTCTTGCCCACATTGACTATGGATTTTCAATAAGTCTCCAAGCTTGCTTGGCTAGGAGAGCAAGATTAAAGTGATGAAGGTCTCGGAAACCCAGCCCTCTTTCCTCCTTAGATTTGCAAAGATGCGACTGCGCTAGTGAGTTTTATTTTTCCCATCTATAGAGCCCCACCAAAAATTGCCCAAAGCAGAATTGATATTGTACAGACATTTTTAGGGAACCTGAAGCATGTCATCGGAAAGGCAAGAACTGCTAAAGCCACTGCTTTTATGAGCACAGTCTTCCCTACTTGTGAAAGGGACTTTTCTTTCCACCCACTGATTTTCCCTGAAATTTTGTCCTTTATATAGCCTAGAGCTTGAGACTTAGATCGTTCCCAAAAGGTTGGGAGACCTAAGTACTTTCCAGGATTCTATGCGACCACTATATTTAGAAGGGAGCACATCAATAGCTGCATCTGAACTGGGGTATTAGGAGAAAAGTAGATACTTGACTTCTCATAATTGATCAATTGTCCAGAGGCAGAGCAGAATTCTAAAAATAATAGGGAGGGCTGCTGGCAATTCTTTAGTGTGGTTCTCAGAAAAAAAGGGCATCATCCGCGAAAACTAGGGTATTAGGAGAAAAGTAGATACTTGACTTCCCATAATTGATCAATTGTCCAGAGGCAGAGCAGAATTCTAAAAATAATAGGGAGGGCTGCTGGCAATTCTTTAGTGTGGTTCTCAGAAAAAAAGGGCATCATTCGCGAAAAGAAGATGAGAGAGAGGTGGACAAGACCTCACAAGTTTAACCCCCAACATATTCCCATCACTTACTTCTTTAGTTAACCTGAGAGATAGGACTTCACTTACAAATAAGAAGAGATAAGGAGATAGGGGATCACCTTGACGTAATCCTCGACTTGGGTAGAAAAAGTTTCCAGGATTTCCATTTAAGACTATAGAGAAAGAAACTGTTGTGACACAGGACATGATAAGATTGATCCACCTTCTATCAAAACCAAACCAAACCAATGTAGCTTCAAGGAAATCCCATTCAACACGGTCGTAAGCCTTGTTCATGTCGAGTTTCAAACCCAATTCATGAACACACCTTCTTTTTTCAACCGCAAGTAGTGATAGGCTTCATGTGCCAACAGAATGTTATCTTGTATCAATCTTTCAGACACAAAGGCATTTTGATTATGTGAGATGAGTGTCGGAAGGAGGGGTTTCAGTCGGTTGGCTAGGAGTTTGGCAAGGATTTTGTAAGAGTTATTGCACAAACTTATAGGCCGGAAATGGGTGGTCTTTTCAGGATTTGAGATCTTGGGAATAAGCACAATATGTGTTTGATTGATGCATTGTACCCTTACTCGACCATTAAGGAAATCTACAGATGAAGCTATCACAATATCATTCACAATCGACCAATACTTCCTATAGAACAACCCAGGAAAGCCATCGGGGCCTGAGGCTTTTAAAGCTCCCAACTGAAAGGCTGCATATTTAACTTCATCCATAGAGAAAGGGGCCAATAAATCCCTATTTATATCCATAGTAACAATCTGCTCTGTCCCAGAAAAAACATTGCCCCATACCTAAACATCACTTGATGCAATGATCTCTCCATCAATAATTGTAATCTTAGCAACACGTGTGATCTTAGCCCAGTCATGACCTTCTTTCCTCCTGCAACTTTCCACCAGTTTAGAACAGTCATATATTGATCTTCAATTCTTTCAATTCTCCGCTCGACGCATTGCCTCCATGCGTTGAGAGAATTGGCTGATTCGCAGGTGTCCTGAATTGAGAAAAAGATGCAAACGTTTGGAAGCTGTGGATAGTAGCTATGGTTTAGTTAGCGGGTTGTACAATTAAATTGATTATTGAAAGCGGGTCGTACAAATTGATTATTGAAAACGTTGTCAATTTGGTTCTCATATTAGAAATAGGAATTTGCTCCTTAATCAGTTTCCTAAGGATAATCAGTTTCCTTCTTGTAAAAGGATTATCAACTCTAGCTATCTAGTTTATTATAAAACCCGGTCTGCTAGCTAGATCAACTCTAAATATTCTTGAACCCAAGAAGAAAACGCAGATCACCATGTCAGATTTAAGCTTCCTGCTTCCCTTAGAAATCACTACCGATATCATGTTAAGGTTGCCTATCAAGTCCATAGTCACATGTGCATCAGTCTGCAAATCATGGAATTCTCTTATCAAAAGCTCCGCCTTCACTGAGAACCATCTCCACTGCACCATCCAATCCTACCGCCGAAAAGATGTTCACATCCTTTTGTTAAGGGAGCGAAAGGAGATTTACTCGTTGTATCGGAATAACCCTTCTGCACTTGGTTCTGATCAGTATGTCGAGCTTCCATATCCATCAAAATTTGTTTTCCCAGAGTTACATTATCTCAGCGAGTATCATATCGTAAGCGGAACTTGTAACTGGCTCGTATGTCTTGCTTTTGGATATGATATTTCTATGCAAGAGTACCCCATAATAATTTGGAACCCTACGGTTAGGAAGTTTGTACTCTTGCCAAGGCCTAGTTTTATTTGGGATTCGTATTTTGATCAATCTGGTGGATACCATTGTCGTGTTAAATGGCCTCGACAAACTCATGCATTTGGCCATGATTCGAGAAGCAACGACTATAAGGTTTTGAGAATAGTAAGTGGTCTTGAAGAAGAACCAGCAGTTAGGGTTGAAGTTTACTCGTTAGCTAGAGGATCGTGGAGGCCTCTTGATGTTGCTGTACCTGCTTGTTTCAAGCCTCAATGTATATCTAGTTTCATCAATGGTGCTTCGCATTGGATTCAAACCCTTGACAAAGTAGGAAAGCGAAGAGATCAGGATGATGATGAGTATGTGATTGTGTTGTTCAATATGGAAACTGAGTTATTTGGTGAGATGCAGATGCCTGAAGCTTTAAGAAAATACAAACCACGTACGTCTTACATCATTTCAAAATACGAGGAGTGCCTAGCCTTGATTGAAACCGGAAGACAAAGGGAGCTCAATGTCCTTCAAGTTTGGGTTATGAAAGAGTATGGAGTGGTGGAATCGTGGACTAGATTATACAAGATTTCTGGCCTTGTAAGTATTCCATTAGACCCTTTTGGTTTCAAAAGCAGTTGTGAATTAGTACTGAGCATGCAGTTAGGCCGTCTAAACCCTCTGCAAACTGTGAATTTTGAGAACGGAGAAGTGAAAGATTTTGTCATCGACGAACATCACACATCAACACGTCTACCTCAACCCTTGAGACCAGGGTACGATTCGGTGAAGTCTTATTTTGTAGAAAGCCTTGTCTTGTTTGACCATCCAAGCGCTACTTCTTACTTCTAGAAAAATGCTATTGAACTCAAAAACTATACTAAATTTTGTATACCAAATTACTGTGGTAGTTTTCATGTAATCACTTTTTGCCCTTTCAGTTCTGTTGTCGTTAACAAAAGGAAAAATAATCCAAACAGTATCTGACATTTTACATAAACAAAATTTTGGTATCCCAACTTTTAAAAACTTGAAAATGGTATCTCATGCCCCAACTAAAGAATGATATCTGAAGCCAAAACTCCGTCAAGAAAACTAACGGTACACATTATGGGGGCTATTTTTGTCAATTTTAATTTTGATTTTTTATTTTCATACACATTAATTTTCTCTCTTTATCATCTTATGTTTCTTAATTACCCAAAAAAAAAAAAAAAAAAAAAAAAAAACTTAAATGTTTCTTCCTCCTCCTCCTGCCAAATCAAACACGGACTGAATCAAACAAACCCAACAAACTCCGATCATCCATTTTCGCGTCCCCGCAGACAAGCCCAACGAACCCATCACCACAATCTTTCGAATCTAAGTTTTCTCTCAATGTTGTTGTAGAAATGCTGTCTGGAAGTGCTATTTAGCTGATCATTATACGCCGTCCGGTCTGAATACTCGTACCACTGGCGCGGCGTTGACAGGATGGACTTGACCACCTTCTTCCGGCTAAGCAGCAACAGTAAAGAAACGTTGCCGGCGGTATTTCTGAATGGCGAAGAGGACGAGGACCCAGTTGAGGGAATCTCAGCTCTTCTTGACCATGTGAGGTCTGAAAAATATGTTTCTTCCATTGAGACTTCATCTTCTATTGGACTTTGTCTCAATTAAGGAACTGATATATTCCTTTGCTGCCTCATCATTGTGGTAGGACAACAAATGCTTGTCAAGCATATATACTTGGGTGGCTGGGTTATAAACACACGTATACCTTAAGAGAACGAACTTGGATGACTAACTGCATATGCTCGACTATATGGCAAGGTATAGACTGTTAATCATGCGACTTAGAAAAATCCATCTGATTTTGGATGATCAGCGGGCCAATCACCCAATTTGCAGAAAATAATAATAATAATAATCATCTTTTTCACATTTTTATTAGAAAAAAATTAGGATAAAAAGAATAACGAGAGGTAAATTGGTCATTCAGAATAAAAGTATGGCCGCCGTTAGTTTACTTAACGGGTCTCACGATCTCAGATACTATTTTTCAGTTGGGGTAAGAACGTGAAATACCGTTTTGAGGTTTTTAAAATGTGAAATACCAAAGCTTTGCTTCTTCAAAATGTGAGACATTGTTCAGTCATTTTCCCCTTAACAAAATACTAGCCTTCTACCAGTGCAAATTTGCACGTTATCACAAATTCACCCAAAATGAATGAGCCCAGTTAATCCACTTTCTATCCACTACCCACGTTTTTCTCTTCTAAATTATCTCTTCAGTTTATTTATTTTATTTTTTATTTTACAATTAACCATAGTAACTATTTTCTTAAAATATGAATCAACTTAATAAGGGAAATTTTGACAAAAACACAATTTGGTAATTTAGAGATTGCTCGTTTTATATCTCTACTACTATAAAGCCAGACATCTATAGAACAATGTCCACTAGCCCTAATTTTAAGATTTTTTTTCCTATTAACAAAATCAGATTTTAAAATTTCCAAGAGCCAACTTAAACAGTAGAAAGATAATTATACCCTTAATGAATTAAATAAACTACAATAGACCATTATAAAAGCATCTTTAGCAATGCTAGCCATTTTTAAGTTAAAATTTTAGTCAAAACAGCTAAAATGTCATTTTGGCTAGCCACTTTAGAAAAACGTCTACATCAATGTTCTCTATTTTAGCTAGTATTAAATTAATATTATTCTTAAAATTGAAATTAAATAGTTTAAATATATTTATGTATTACATAAAATATCTTAAAATGAATGTATTAAATTATAGAGAGCCTCGTCTAAGTCATCTCGCTTGCTATATTTAGCTAACGATATAGATAGCTAAAAGTTATAATAGCTAAACTTTGGTTAGTCTACTGCAGCTCTAAAAATATCCAAAAAAGCTAAACACGCTTTCTAAAATAGCTAAGGAGCCAAAGTAAAGAGTTTGCTAAAGATGCTCTAAGTTTCTATGACCGGATTCCCATGACCAATGACGTTAACCGGGATCCGGGGGCCGTTAACCGAACTCCGACGACGGTTGACCGGGCTCCAGCCACCGTTGACCGGCTCCGACGAAAGCTAGGGGATCTATTGGGGGCAGTAAGGGGGTCTACTGGGGGAAGTAGGAGGGTATACTGGGGGCAGTAGAGGGGTCTACTGGGGCAGTAGGAGGTCTGTCCAAGGGTTTACTGAGGGCAGTAGGAGGGTCTACTGGGGTCAGTAGGATGGTCTATTGGGGACAGTAGGAGAGTCTACTGGGGGCAGTAGGATGGCCTACTAGGGGTACTAGGAGGGTCTACTAGGGGCAGTAGGAGCAGACTACCTGCGTTTTCTCCATCGCTAAACCCCTCACCAACAGCAACCGTACCTTCTACACCGCCAAATCCCTCACCACAGCGATTCCTACCACCGCTCACAATTCACATTACCAATTTCAAAATCCCTAATTTCTCTAAAAACCCTAAACATTTCAAATCTCCCAAATCATATTAGTAGGCGTGTACGTAGAGATTGATTGATGTGAAGCACAAATGGTGGTTTGTGTTGGTTGAAGAAGACGACGATGGAGCAATGGCAGCAGTGCTGGTGAAGCCGCCATTGCACAACTTCCCGCTATCCTTCGTGAAATGGGGGAGCAAGAACCACACAAACACCAACCACCGCTACCGTCGCCCTATCTCAGCCGAGCCCGAGCCTTCCATTGACGATGACCGCAACGATTCAGAGTCTCAGTCGCAGCATCACCGCGTCGGATCCCGCACCACGGGCTACCGCTTCTCGGTCGCTTCCTGCTCTGAGAAGGTTCCATAGAGTAACGAGAAAGCAAGCGAGGAGAGCGACGACGACAACGACAACGACACTAAGGCTTTCGACTTCGCCGCCGCGGCTACGACAGAGGAGGTGGAGGTTCAGAAGCCATGGAATCTGAAGCGAATAATAACACCGACGGCGAGGTGCATGAGACGGAAGCTAGGCCGAAGCAGAGCGAGCAGCCAGCGCCGAAGTTGGTAGCGGAGAGAGAGAGAGAGAGAGAGAGAGAGAGAGAGAGATTAAAGTAGACCTGAACGTGGGATGAGAGAAAGGTGGAAGTCAATTGGAGAGGAAGATAATAGAGGAGGGTAATTTGGTCAAGAAAAAAATATGACAAGTCAAAAATTTTGTTAGTGGGAATAGTCTCTAAGAGTCTATTAGGTTGATGGGAATTTTAGAATCTCATTTTGTTAGTGGGGAAAAAATGTCTAGATTTAGGGCTAGTGAGAATTTTCCCTTTAAGAAATTCACCAAATTATATTTTGCCTAAACTATTCTTAATGAGTTGATTAAAACAACTAACTTAAAAGGTTATTATAATAAAAAGCAAAAAGAAATTAAAAAATAAAAAAACAGTGCAGATAATTATGAAAAATGGATATATGGGAAGTTAAGACTTATAACTCCCCACTACCTGTAACCAAAAAAAAACTCCCCACTACCCACTAACGTAACTTAAAAAAAAAAAAAACAAAGAACTAACTTATTATCAACTTTCACACGCAGGTATAAAGGCTATCAAACCGTAAACCCTAGAATCGCTCTCTTCTTCCTAACAGTTAAAATCAGCCAAAGAGCATGTTGGACATGAAAGCAGGAATAGCTGATGAGGTCCGACCGGGAAAGCCTCGGTGGGGAGAGCTAGATGAGGATGACGGAGATCTGGACTTTCTTTTGCCCTCGAAGGAGGTGATCGGACCCGACGAGAACGGCGTTAAGAAGGTGATTGAGTACAAATTCAATGATGAAGGCAGAAAGGTGAAGATCACTACTACCTTTCGGACTCGGAAGCTCGCTAGAGCTAGGCTCAGTAAGCAGGCCGTCGAGCGCCGCTCGTGGGTCAAATTCGGCGACGCTGTCAAGGAGAACGCCGGCAAAAGCCGAACCTTGGTCTCCACTGAAGAGATCCATCTTGAGCGCCCTAAGGCTCTTGGTATGGTTTCTTCTTCTATTGTTTTGCTTTTGGTTAGTTGTTTGCTATGCTCTAGGGTTTGGTGGGTTATGATTTACTCATGCATGAGAATTTGGCTATCGAATTTCCTGATACATGTTGCAAAATTTGGGTATTCCTTGCTAGCTAGCTCTGTTTTCTTTAGGGTTTAGGGTTAGTTATATTCTTCAGCTCCTGGTATAGTTCATTCTATATTGCAAAGAAGAAAAAGTAATATGATTGAGTCTTTTACGTTCTATTCGCCATCATCATATTTTTTTTTTTAAAGAAGTTCACTATCGTTGGGAGATGCTTATATAAATTCTGAAATCTCCTGTCATCAACTTATCGTTGGGAGATGCTTTTTTAAACGTTAATATCGCTTGCATGTCGTTGCGTGATGTGTTTACATAGGTTTCATCTGCCATGCTTGATTCTCTTTATGATATAGAAAAAAAATTGATTCTCATTACGTACAATAGATCAAAATTCAAATGTTCGAATACTATGCTGAGTTGCTGATTTCCAAATTTGCAGAAACTAGTCCAAATGCTCAATTTGACAATATCTTATTCATTGAGAAAAGACTTTAACCAGTGCATAATTTTATTACTCGGTAGAACTCAAAAAACCTTCTTTTAACAGCAACAGAAAACTGAAACATTACTTTGATAGTCATTCTTCATTAATTATATCATCATTAACATATATACAGTCTCTTGTGTAAATAAGCCACCAAATACCTTCATCACGTTATTCTCGATTTGCCTCAGTTTTGGATTTAGGCTTTGACTCCTCATTTGGTTTCGGAGTTGCAACTTTCTTAGCAAATGTGGATCTAATTCATTTAGACGATTTTGTTGTTGTTGTTGCTCAATGCTATGTGATCACAGTGATAACTGGTTTCTTGGGTTTAGACGTTTAGTCACAATCATCACCTCATTTTTACATTTTTCTAATTTATTTTGGAACTCCAAACAGGTAGTAGCAAGGCGGCAGAACCAGAACCTTTGGCCCCCAAAAACAACGCTACTTACGTCAAATGCAGGTAATGTAAGGGTGAGCACTGGACTTCGAGTTGCCCACACAAGCATCTTTTCCAAGATACAGAAGCATCTGAAGTCGTTGTAGCAGATACCAAAGCTCCTGAACCCGGCAAGACTGCATATATTCCTCCACGCTTGAGACCTGGGGTAGACAGATCCGAAGTAAAACCACGAAGGAATGATGAGAATTCTGTTCGTGTCACCAACCTTTCGGACGATATAAGGGAGGCCGACTTGCGGGAACTTTTCGAGCCTTTCGGCGAAGTTAGTCGTGTTTATGTTGCTCTTGACAAAGAAACTCAAGTCAGCAGAGGATTTGGTTTTGTTAACTTTGTGAGTAGGGAAGATGGGCAGAAAGCTATCAACAAATTGAATGGGTATGGTTACGACAATCTCATTCTTAGTGTCGAGTGGGCAGCACCCAGGCCAAATTAGAGGTCTTTCACCCTTTCCTTCCCCCTCTCTGTTCCTTTGTTCTTACATAACAAGATAATTGCATTCAATTATATTAAGGTCTAACTAGTTTGAGCTTGTTTTGTTGTGGACAGCCTTTGGCTTTATTATGACTAGAAATGTTTTTAATTTTGACATTAGAAGAAACCTTGAGGTAAACTATTTTTATGATTGTTATGACAAAGTATAATAGTATTGTGACTACTCTAGCCTGACCTGGTACGTAATTTTCAATCAGATATCATCAAGAAAAAAAGAAAGAAACATATAAATCATGCTAGTATTGAAGATAAAGATTGGCCTATAATTGAGGCTGCAACACCTTTGGTGCTTGTCACCATTTCTCCTTGATATATGCCTTCAAAATCTTATGATTTGCTTACCAGAAAATCCTCATCATCAGACTCTTTTAATAGGATTAAAACAAATGGTTATGTCCATATCAACTTTTTAAAGAATCTTTGATATTAACTTTTATCATTTCATATCAATAACCATTATGCCCAGTACTATATATTCTGTGTGAATGTTTATGCTTCATTGTAGTTTGGAGTTTGGACTGGTTACAGGCAAAACACTTGACCTCGTGCTCTTCTCTTCGACACGAATTTGAGCCTCCTCTTGTGTATAAATTTTTCATAGATTTAAGTTCATAGATATAGAGCAACTCGATCTGGGAGTAGTATAATAATTTTTCTCAGTACTTTGAAATGTCAACAAACTAATTAAGAAAATAAGATTCGAAATTGAAATATGTTTGCATAAATGGCATTCCCTTGATTTGATTTGTCCTGGTTGGAAAAGGAGATCATTGTCTCAAAGCTGGCAATGTGATGAGCAATCGTTGATGTAAGTAATGAATAATTGGATATGAACAAAGGTGTGGAACTAATCACATGTGGTAATTGGTAAAAAGAAACGTTGCATCCAGGCCATTTGAAATTGGAAGAATACAAAATGATGAAGTTAACAACGTATTTGTCACAATAATATATATACATGTTAAATAAGAAAATCATGTTGAGCACTTGGGAAATTCGATCTATAAGTAATGTGATGTTTTGGTGATGATCTTTCATTCGTTCAGTAATGAAGAGCAGGAAAACCATCTGCTTCTGTATCCCTGCCTGGAAACCCAAAGAAGGGAATGATCAAGAGATTGAAGAGAAGCACGAAGACGAATCCCATTCCAGCTCTCGTCGCCGGCGCGGCAAGAGAAGAGAAGAGGAGGGCATGTCGTGTCAACGGCTCATAATGATGATCATGGTGAAGGCAACACCGATGCAGCTGGTGCTACTGCTGCCTCAAGCACTAGTGTCGGCGATGCCGCTGTTGTTATGGTGAGTACTGCCAACATTTCTTCCATGGACGGCGGTGACGGTGGCAGCGCACATGGCGGTGGCGGTGGTGGTGAAGGTTAAAGATCGATCCAATGGAAAAATGGTTGCATTTTGAAGTTTTTTTTACCATGCATTTTCGAATGTTTTCTTCAATGTTTTATTTGTTAGACTTGTTTGGTACGTTGTTGAGATTGAATTTATGAAGCTTGGTAGTGAGAGGCCAACACTATAGCTTGAAATCGAAACTTGGATTGATTTTCTTAATAAATGAAAATTTGTGAAATACGAGAAGGTTTGCATACGAGTCCATGAACACTTTCAATCTTCTTTTCAAATTCATTCAAAAAATAATAATTAATGTCTTTTACAAAAAAAAAAAAAAACAAAGACCGCTTGTGATAATGTATGAAAAACCCAACATGTATAGGCCCAAATAAATCAGGTCCACAATTCTCGTCTCTACTATATTAGAAAGTCAAGTTTTTTTAGTGTCAAATGCTTCACCAATATTTTGAACTCTCCATATTATCCATTAATTATGAAAAAACTGTTCATATAGAAAATATGTTGAAAGGGTAGTACGGTAAAATAGAAAGTAAATAAACCAAAAATAAAAATTATGAGATTACAATGGAGAAAAATATGGGACATGATAATAAGATAGTAGCAGTTTCATTCCACTTTTAGTGGAGCATTTCAAGTAAAACTATTATTCAACCACTCTCACGTGCAGATGTACCGGTAAAATGCACTGCATTTGCATTGGATCACAATTTTTTATGAAGGTAGTTATTTTATCCAGTTATAAAACCCTACCCACTTTTCTCTTCCTAATTATCCTTTTATATTTTATTTATTTTGTTTTTGTTATTTTGTTATTCACCATATTAACTCTTGTTCTTAATAATCTGAATCAATTTAGAGTCAATTACATATAAGTCCATTTTGATACATTTTTTTCCACATAGGTCCACCCAAACATTTTTACCCACATAAGTCCACCCAAGCCTAATTAGAGTTTTATATTGGGTATTGAAGTTCAATTAAATTACAAACTGTCATTTAACTAATAAATTAAATTCTCTGTCATATATTTACAAATATGCCATTATGAAAAAGTCAACAACCACTTTTCTCTCCGACTAAGTCTCCGGCCGTCCTCAGGCAAGATCTCCGGCCGACCTCCATCGTCCTCAGATCCTCGATAGATTTGCACCTCACCGACGAATCACCTTCATCGTCACCGTCTCGGACTCATAGGAGAAGGTGCGGAGAAGAAGACGACGAGGCTGATAGGAGAAGGTGCGGCTGGCGATGACGAGGGCTGATCGGAGGATCGGAAAAGGTAGAGGAAGGTCCACGCGCAGTGGGGAGATCTACTAAGGCGTATAAATCTCTGCTTCAGTAGAGGAGGGGCGTGAGCACGTCAGGCGAACAAGATATTCCAACGGCAGTAGGCGCCGAGTAGGTGGTGGATGACGTCGTCGGAGTTGGTTGGACCTTGTAGATCCGGCTGCGCATTGAGGAGATGCAGTCTAGGTCGAAGCGGAGGTCGTCGAGGAGTCTTCAACGGTGGATCCAGATGTCATCGTCAAGGTGACAACATCGTCAAAGCCGGAGATACAATCAAGACCGAGTCAAAAGTCGCACCGAGGCGGCGGCGGCGGCTTCGTCATGGCAGCAGCGTCAGGCTTGAAGTGGAAGAATGGAGAGAGAGAGAGAGAGAGAGAGTGAGAGAGAGTTGGTGTAAAGGAGAGGAGACCATTTTAGGTACATGTAAAAGTAAAATAACAGATTTAGCCTTATTATATGGGTAAAACTGTGAGGGTGGATTTATGTAGGAGAAAATGTTCAGAATGTGACTTGTATGAAATTTTCTAATCAATTTAATAAGGATAGTATTGAACTGCTCGTTTTATAGTAGTAGAGATTAAACAATTCAATAAAAATTGTTATATAGAAAAGAAAAGATAAAAAATAATAATAATAATATAAAAAAAAATTCTTCACTATGGTGGAGTATCGTCTCCCACATCTCGTTTTAGCAGTTTTTTTTTTTAATATTTTTTTTAGAAGCCCAAAATGGCCATGGATTCGGTCCGCTAAGTCGAAATCAGCCCACTAATCACTGAGGCAAGAAACATGTTAAAGAAAACCAATAATAACTAGAAAGGTAGCCCACGCGTTGCTGTGGGACTTTCGATACTGTAACATGCCATTTTTTATGGTCAATAAATGTTGTATCAGTTATCAACTTTGCTTGAAAACAGAGAGTAAAATCCCTATTCGTAGCTTTACTATGACAATGCACTGTAATGTTCTTGTTTCAATGAACTGATAACGATCATTCTATAATTACAAAGATTTGTAAACTTGTTGATTGCAAATTACTGATAGACAACAACAAAAATATATACATCTACCTTGATACATGTGCATTGTGCTAGCATCTGTTGTGCTTGTTTTTAAGGATACTACAGAAAAATATAGAAGACAATCATCTTTCATTCTCAACATCTTTAGTAATGTTTGTGGCAAATTGCCTTATGTAATTAATAAAATCTACCCATGAGGAATATCATTGTTGTCCATTTTAACTGTAAGCTAGTCAAACCCCACTATACATAATTATTATATGAACGTGGTTCTGAAATCAATTTGATCATGGCCATGGACATGGTTCTAGAATCAATCCATGCTCTGAAGATATATAGACATAATAGTCATCCATTAATAAGCCACACTAAGAGTAGAATAGTTAGCAACAACAAATAATAGATTCAGAAAAGAAGTAATAACATATACTGATGATATAAGATTGCCAATTTAATGGAAGTGATAACAGTTACCAAGAATGCCTCATTTGATATCCTTTTCAAACTTAAAAATTTAAATAACAGATAAGATAGTAAATAATCTGTTCTAAAAAAATGCTCCAGTGTTAGCAGGTAAAATATTTTCGATCAATAATTCTTCTATCAAATGCCTCATATGATTAAATATTCTAGCAGGCAGTAATATCCATTTCAAACTAATCAGGACCCAAAATATATTCTTCTAAAATGTCAATGGAATTGATGCACATATTCATGTATGCAGCCGAACCAAATACCAAAAAAAAAAAGGAAAAGGAAAAGATATATACTGTATATGAAAAAATAAGATCAAAATCAAATGGGAAGAGGCTAATCAAACCCTTTGAAGTATAAGTATTCACAGGTCCTGTAAGAGCATATGCAGCAGTAGGCAATGCCTATAGGCAGAGTTTGAACAAAGGCAGATACTATTCACATAAATTGCATTTGCCTTCATGTTATGTATGCAGTAGTTGAAGGCAATAACATGAAGACAATGTACTATTTTAAGTAAAAAAATCATTTTGATAATATTTGAATTATATTTGGATATATATTGCTTTATCTTTAAATTAAAATATATATCAAATACAAGATAAATTGCTATTGACAAAATATCTCATCCGGATAAGATTTTATCCAATCTTAAGTTGACACGTGTATATCTCGGATAAACCATTATCTTCATAACAAAATTATCTTTGATTTCAGATAAGATTTCCGGCCAATGAACATCTTACACATGTCGTTATTTTAACTTCAAGTGTACCATGATTGTCAATAAATATATCTCATACTTTCTCATCTACTCCTACAAACTCATTCTACATCTGAATTTCTTCTGAAATCTCTTCTTCCACCCAAACACTTCATAACATTTTTGATGTTTTAACTTTTAAATGGAAGAGTTGAACAACTGGTTGTTGCAGAGGCATCAAGAGAGTACATAAGATATTGAGCGAATCCAAGCCACAAATGCTCAGCTTGCTGTAGTTTTGGCAGAGTATGATTCCTCTGATCCACCAAGAGGGCGTGGTTCACGGCCTGGTCGTTCTCGGAATGTCGAAAGACACAGGGAGTCACGTGGTCAATGTCTTATGGAGGATTACTTCATCGAACATCCAATCTTTGAGGAAGTAGACTTCCGGAGGAGGTATAGAATGCGAAGGTCAGTCTTTAATCGTATCATGGAGAGCCTTTGCAACTACGACACGTTCTGGCAACAAAAACCTGATTGCTCTGGCAAAATGGAGTTCCTACCTCAGCAAAAAATGACAGGTGCCTTACGTATGCTTGCATACGGTGCTGCTGCCAATCAATGTGCTGAAATAACTAGAATGGGGGAATCCACCACGTTGGAATGTTTGAAGAAATTCTGCCAGCAAGTGGAAACTCTTTACTCCGAGTGGTACCTTCGCACTCTAACACTTGCAGACCTCCACCGGCTTCTTCAAAGAGTAGATAAGCGTGGTTTTCCAGGCATGATTGGGAGCATTGACTGTATGCACTGGGAGTGGAAAAATTGTCCGACTGGATGGGCCGGAGCTTACACTGGTCGTAAAGGTCGCCCAACAATTATTCTTGAAGCGGTGGCGTCCTACGACACATGGATATGACATGCATTTTTCGGAACTCCTGGAGCTCAAAATGATATTAATGTGCTCGGACAGTCGAAAGTGTTCCAACGTGTCATCTCTGGAAGTGCCCCCTTCAGTGACGTTCAAGGTCAACGACATTACCTTCTCCAACCCCATACTACCTAGCTGATGGAATTTATCCTCGGTGGTCAACATTCGTCAAAACATTCCGAACCCAGAGGTTTTGCTGAGAAACTCTTTGCTAAAAAACAAGAAGCGTATCGGAAAGATGTGGAAATGTGTTTTGGTATTCTTCAATCTCGTTTTGCTATTTTACGTCACTGTGCTCGTTTGTTTAAATTGTCGACTCTTCGAAGCATCATGGTAGCTTGCATTATTATTCACAACATGATTGTAGATGATGAGTTTGTTGAAGAAGACTTTGTAGAGCCTAACGAGATTGACAACATGAACCCAGCAGGAGCAAACGTTTATGATCGTCCCTTGGACGATGAAGGACGTCCTATTCCTTTCCAACCAGTGGGAAGAGACGGACAAAATCTTCCACAGCTCATTGACCGGGTGCAACAACTTCACTCGTCCTATCTCCACAAGACTTTTCAAGATGCTTTAGTTGTGCACAACTGGAATTTGGAAGCTCTTGAAGAATGATTGAAATGGATGTTGGACTTTTTTTGTTTTAAATAATTGACAATTGTATTGTCAATTTGAGTGTGTTTAATTTTTAATTTTTAATTAATGCTTGTCTAACTGTGTGGTATGTTTTTTCATAAATAAGTGGCAATTGTATTGTCACGTAGTGTGTTTTGTAATTTTTCTGATCAAGTTTTGTAATTTAAATATGCTTGTCTAATGTATGCTTTGTTATTAATAAATTATACTAATTTCATAATGTCAAACTTTTATTCGCTAAAATAAAACTTACATAAATAACATGCTAAGACTAGGAACAAAATTTCAAATAATAAAAATCATGGGGCTTAATCGAACCATTGGGTGTCTTCAACACTGCTACTAACATCTTCTCCTGCTTTTGCTTTAATCGCATCTTTCCTTTTTTTCCACCATAGCTTTGAACCCGGAGACAAGGTAGTAGTATCTTTTGACATAATTTTTGTGTGTTCTTTTTCCTCCTCAAGTGCCAATACTCTTGCCGCGTGATATCGGGAATCCTCATCCCTTTTCCTAATTAGCTCAACAGTAGCAGCAGTGGATCGAGCAAGACTTTCTATTGCAATTGCTACACGGTCATCTTTCTCTTGCTTCTTCTTTCCTTTTCTTATTGCTTCTTTTGAAGCCTTTATTCCCTGTGGCCTTGCAGATGGACTTGGTGGTGTTTCCAAAACTTCTTCCTCATCCAAGTTAGTGGGAGAATCCGTCTCTTTCGAGTCAAATGTCGGCCGCAGGAGGGGTTCTTGGTGGATCCATGAAAGACCGATGTTGCTTAACTTCCTCCCAACATGCTTGTTTATCAAACTCTTTCCCTTTACTTTTGTCGGCATAATTAGCTTGAGCTTGGACGTATTATACATATGAAGGAAAAAAAAATTAGTAAATTAAAACAACTACATATAATTAATTTATAATTTAACACAATTATATTTGTCAAAAACATATTACCTCATCCATTAGATTTTCACCACTTCGTCGATTGTGTGCGGCTTTTTGCAAAGATTCATGCCAAACTTTGAGTGTGGCCTTCAAATTGCGCCAATGGGATTGTAGGCCTTGTTGGCTTTGACAATCGTCAGGATTTCCTTCCCAATTTGCCTTAAAGTCGCCATGAATTTTTTCCCATAACTTGTTACTTGATTGACGATTGCCAGTTATGGTGCATGTAGTAAAACGTACCCATGATCTACACAATTGAATTTCTTCACATGGATGCCAATTAGCCATATTTAGAATGCAATGAAAGAGAAGGAAAATATGGCAAACAAGAAACGGAAGAGAAAGGAAATAGATGAACAAGAAAGAGATGAATAAGGTTGTAGGAATGCCCAATCCAACATTGGGTATATATAGAAATTTTGTATGGCAGATTTTTTCTACCGTTGCATGCTTTGTATATTTAATTTACATTGTTACCGTTTTTTTTCCGTTGGGTTCTCATCTCAAAATCTCATTCAACTACATTGTTTAATAATATAAGTGTGTAGAATGGGCTCCACCATGTGATGAGAAGTCAGGCAACAAGGGAGGCAAATTTTGCCTCTTCAATTGGTTGGGCAGGTGGGCCGTAGTACATTGCCTACAATTGTTTCATATTGTTGCATACGGTTTTTGATGTAAAAGGCAGAAAAGGCTGCCTTTGCCCATGCCTAAGCCTATTGCTGCATATGCTCTAATTAGATTAAGACTTTTTTGGAGTCATCGCGTCTTGCCCATCAAATTAACCTGAAAGAAGAGTTTATCTTTAATATAAGATTAACTTTTCTGTTATTCAAATACTCAACACAAAGAATAAAAGAATCATTGCAATGAAAACTAACTAATTAACAATTTTTAATAATCACTCCACAGCTCACCCCACCATGCAAGTTTTAATGAAAGCCTTTGGAAAATTAATGCTCTATTGCTCTTTTACATTACCATTCTTTCAAACTACAAAGACAAAATACTTGTTAATTTTGCTGTTCTTAGAAATCTTAAATATAGGTAACATTATATTGAATATCACACTCCAACCATGGAGGATCCTCTTCTTCCCACATCAAGCTGAAATAGAGATAAAGAACCAAGAATGTAACACCATATTGCTTGCGGTAGATATTTTCACAAACCACGCACTTATGCTACTAAAGTAAATGATAGTAGTCATTTAATTCATAGATACTGTTATACAAACAATTACACTTATAATCAAGTACCCAATCTAGATAGAATCAATAACAAAACAAACCAAAAATAGAAACACAGATGAGTAACAATAGTTAGGTCAAAGTTAAATCAAAATCTTTTTTAACAATGTCAATATACGTAAAATGCTTTTTAAGCTCAAAATTTAATCCCTCAATACATATGAAAGGTTAAAAAAATAAACACGACGTACTATAAGCAAGGCTTTGATGTGGGTCATAGTAAACGGCGTCTTGGAATCTCTCTCGTCTTTTAACCGCAGTAAAAAAAACTCACAAAATCTTTACTCCCCTCGTCCTTATCACCTTCCTTCTCCACCCTCAGCTGTGTATCTATCACCTTTCCAAATATCGCGTCAAACCTCTTCACAATTCCCTCCATTTGCTTCACCAGGCCTTGCAAGTCAAACCGGGCCAAACCCGAATAAAAGTCCGAGACGTTCGGCTTCGCCAGCAGCTCCGTTATCTCCGATATCACTTCCCGGAACTCCCTCCCCAGCCCGGCGCCTCCTCCCTCACAGTTCCGCCCCACAGCATCTTGGTAACCACGTTCAGTGTGTTCAGAAACATCCGCTCCCCCACGTTCACCGACAACTCGACCCGGCCGTAGAAGAACCCGACCTTTCGCCGGACCTGCTTGCTGCGGAGATCGTGGACGGAGTCGAGTGTGGTCTTGCTAAGCATCTGGAGCACGCAAACCTTCCGCAGAATTCGCCACTCGGGGCCGTACGGGGTCCAGGCGATGTCGGAACCGCCGTACGTGGTGGCCAGGGCGGCGACGGGGACGTCGTGGTTGGCGAAGATGACGTCATGGTCCTTGAGGACCTGGCGGGCGAGGGAGGGGGAGGTGATGACGACAACGAGCTTGGTGCCGAGGCGGAGCTTGTAGATTGGGCCGACAAAAAAAAAAGCCCCAACATAGAGGCCCAAAGCTGTTAGAACGTGGCATCACTGTTTTTTACTTTAGATAAACAGTGTAAATAAACAGTAATCAACAAATAGATATATCGTAAATGGTCTTATCGATCATCGGGAGATATCAAGATTCGGAATCCTTGACGTACGGTCAGGTCAGATAAATGATTTACTACCTCGATCTGCGTTGATTTTTTGTTCTTAAATTTATCAAACAGGGTTCTTCTTTCTCCAATCCCCTAAATCGTTGGTTAATTTTAGTCTGCGACTGTAATTAATTTGTACGTGTGTGCGTGAGAACGAGTAAACAGCCCTAGCTAAGTTCCTGAATCCTTAGACGAAAATACCTATCTATTTCTCTCTATAATTCTATTTCGTTTTGGAATTGCATTGGGATTCAGAGATGAATATGCACGTACGGCTGTTTAATTAGGGTTTATATCTATGAATTGGGATCAAATCAACTGCTCTAGTCTAAAAGGATCGAATCTAATTGCTTGCTAGCCAGCTGCCCTTGGTTCGTCCTGATGAAAGGCATGGTGATCGATCGTGATTGTCGATGAATTGAAGGCTGTTGTATATAGAGATCGATGACGTCGATCGATGATTAACTGGCATAAGCTAGCGAAGCCCTTAATTTGCATTCAACATCGAGGAGTACCTCTGGTCTTTCAATTCATCATTAGCTTTATATATATGGTTCATTATATATTTGTAATTTCTTCTGTGCTTACTGATTGCCATTGCTGGTTTATGCTTTTGCAGAGAATCTGATCATTAGGATACATATCTAATGGTTTTGATGGACTCCGTGGACGTATACAGGAGGCACCGGAGAGAGCTGAGAGACAAGAACCAAACACGGGGGAGGAGGACGACCAAGGTAAAGAAGAAACGAAAGGTAAATAAAAAGTCTACAATTTATCCTAGCTCGCTCAGTACTCATGAATAAAGTAAATTTATCATGCATATTACTATTTTCGATCTAAACGATCGATGTCACTTATTTAGCAAAGAGGAGTGTGGCTTGAGATCTTATGGGGTGTGCATATATTGTCTGCAATACACACAAACGCCCCATTAGCCAATATATAGTACAATAGCATGCTATGTAATGGCAATGGCCTTTTTGTGTACTCATGCCAATCCCGGTTGTTTAGAGCAAGGTAACGAGGCTAGACGATGAACATGAACGAACGCCGCCAACGCCAGTATCTGATGGTGCAAAACCATTTCAAGATGGCTGGTGATGGAGGAGGAGGAGGAACAAGATGGATCAATTGCATTGTTTTCAGATTTCAAAATGGGAGGAGGATCATCGATGGTGTTTTAGCAAATGGAAATGGAGGAGAAGCAAAGGAGAGGTAATAATTGATATCGAACTTAACTTCTTTTGGTCATATTGGTTTGTCTAAACAGTGTTACTTTGCATAAACACATACGTATATACACACCATTTTCTCTTGCTTCTGGTCTAAGAATGCAAAACGTCCGCTAGGCACCTTGCAATACATTACCATTAGACTAACCGGCCATCTACCGCTTTACGCAGTATTAGGTCACTTGAGCTCATTACTCTCTATATAATAGCGTTAAGGCAGTAGCACTGTTCATTTCTGTGGTGAATGGACGGTGCTACCCCTTAACGCGTTTTATTTACAAAACTGACATTGCTCGCCTGAATAGACTGTTCTGCCCTTGCCTTTGTTTATTTGGATAGTTGGTGATGTGGTGTCGTCTTCGTTTTCGTCTTCTTCCACGAAGACCTAACGTGTCTTCCATTTGATGAAGAACGTTGCCATCTGTTGTTTTCCTTCTCTTTTTCCCTCCGCGGTTCCTCACTCGGGCTTGCATGTCCCATCGTAGAAAGCCGGCAGTGCAACCAAAGACCCAGCCCTTTGTTTACTGTTGTTCATTTAATAGGTCTTCTATTCTCCCATCTCCATCTGATTGATTTATTTTGTTTTCGATTGTTGATTTCTTATTCCGCTTCCTGTTCCAGGTATTTGAGCTGAAACAACGATTGCGGGAGAATCTAAAACTCAGGTATTTGAGCTTCTTTCTTCTTCTTTATTCCGTCCTTTCAACCAGATTTCTCAAGAATTTGATATGTCAAACAAGAGAACATTTTTATATTAGAGCTGAATAGAAATCCATTGATGTGATCTGGTACAGATTGATCTTTGCTCTGACAAAATTTTCCGCTTTTGGGCAATTGGTTTTTGTATATACGCTGGGTATGTCAATTGGTGTACAAATTTGGTTGCATGTGTACTTACTCTCTATATAATAGCGTTAAGGCAGTAGCACTGTTCATTTCTGTGGTGAATGGACGGTGCTACCCCTTAACGCGTTTTATTTACAAAACTGACATTGTTCGCCTGAATAGACTGTTCTGCCCTTGCCTTTGTTTATTTGGATAGTTGGTGATGTGGTGTCGTCTTCGTTTTCGTCTTCTTCCACGAAGACCTAACGTGTCTTCCATTTGATGAAGAACGTTGCCATCTGTTGTTTTCCTTCTCTTTTTCCCTCCGCGGTTCCTCACTCGGGCTTGCATGTCCCATCGTAGAAAGCCGGCAGTGCAACCAAAGACCCAGCCCTTTGTTTACTGTTGTTCATTTAATAGGTCTTCTATTCTCCCATCTCCATCTGATTGATTTATTTTGTTTTCGATTGTTGATTTCTTATTCCGCTTCCTGTTCCAGGTATTTGAGCTGAAACAACGATTGCGGGACAATCTAAAACTCAGGTATTTGAGCTTCTTTCTTCTTCTTTATTCCGTCCTTTCAACCAGATTTCTCAAGAATTTGATATGTCAAACAAGAGAACATTTTTATATTAGAGCTGAATAGAAATCCATTGATGTGATCTGGTACAGATTGATCTTTGCTCTGACAAAATTTTCCGCTTTTGGGCAATTGGTTTTTGTATATACGCTGGGTATGTCAATTGGTGTACAAATTTGGTTGCATGTGTACTTACTCATTATACAAATTTGTAGTCTCTTTGTTAATTCATGTCTTGATTCTGGAAGGGTCAAATTCACTGAGATCCCAACTTGAAACCTATCCAATCGACCATGAGGTGTAAGAATCAAATCTGCTGAAGACAACCAATTCAATTCGCTCTTTACGTAA
>NC_020495.1:10899855-10922482 GCF_000184155.1 Fragaria vesca subsp. vesca | reverse complement strand
TTTCAGCTTTTCAGCTTTTGTTTTGGCAATTGGTTTTCGTATGCTGGGTTTGTCAAATGGTTTACATATTTTATCCATAAAACAACTTTGACTACATGTCTACTTATGCATTATACAAATTGAACTCTGGGTTTGTGTGTTATGTGTTTACTCTTGAATTTCAGTATCAATCTTCTTTTTTTTTTTGCAGGTGGAAACTCCATTTGATCCTTTTGCTCAAATTTCAGTCAAGCTGATTGTATTCTTGGTATATTAGCTCTGAAAAGGTACTTTAATTGCATTAAGTTTTGCTTCAGTCCTTTCAAGTTAATATGCATGTAATCTGGAAGGGAGCAATCTGTGGTTTTTGTTATATCAAGCAATTGGTTTCTGTTACAGATAGGAAAAACAATTTCTTCAACGTTCATTGTGTAGTAGTGAACTATGATTACTTCTTTGGTTCATAATGTATTCCAACACCTCTTCCTTCTTTTAATATCATGAGTTTAACATTGACAATCATATATACTATCTGCTTATTATTCCGCAAAGTAGTCCAGAAAGTGCTTCAGACAAGTTTGGGACAGAAAAAACCAAAGTATAGTCTACATAGCTTATATAAGTTATATCAAATTTGTATTTTCTACAAATGTATAAAATACATATAATAGTGGAAGGGGGTTAAGCATGTATAATATATATGTATAGGTTTATTAAAGACGGGATTCAGTTGCTTTTGAGGTCACTACATTGTAAGAATTTATCTTTAATTGCAGCTTCTCATTGTGGTTGTAGGTGCCATGACTCGAAAAAGAAGAATTAGGGAGATTTCCTCGCTCACCCCTCTCTTGAGTAGTGCGGGTGACAAAGAAGGTGTTTCAATTGCAGGCCCCAGTATGCAGGGAGGAGAGCCTGCATGTGGAAGGGTTCGTAGTGCCAAACATGGTAGGAGGGAGGTCTTGGCCAGTGCATGTGTTGAACCAGTGCTTGATAGTGGGGTAGATGCTCTTAGGTGCCATCAGAATAATGTTGGACAAGCGGCATATCAAAGGGGAAGGCGAATAAGAGGTTTTTGTTAACCTAAACTATCTATCTAGATTATCATACATCATTGTATATGTTTGGTTGGAGTTTCAGTGTTATCTTTATTTTCTGTATCCAGGTTCAGCCAGCATGTATCAAGATATGGGAGATATGACCAATATATGTATTGATTGTGATGCAATGTATTGGTCAAACGAATCTAAACAAGTTCCAAAAAATAGTGCTCTGGTCTATACTGAATGTTGTAAAGAAGGTCGTGTTAGACTACCGTCTGCACGCCCTACTCCAGCATTTTTAGAAGAGCTACTTGATCCCAGAAATGGTGGACAGAGTTCAGGCTTTAGGGAAAATATTCGGGCCTACAACACAATGTTTGCATTTACATCTATTGGAGCTAATGTTGATCCTTCTGTCACTGATGGATTAGGACCTTCTGTGTATAAAATTTGTGGACAAGTATATCATTTGATGGGCTCGCTTATTCCTCCTGAGGGTGAAAGTCCTAAGTTTGCGCAATTGTATATTTATGACACTCAAAATGAGGTTGAAAATCGACAACGAGTTGTTCAAGGTTTAAATGAGTTTATTGTGCAAGGTTTGATCACAATGTTCAATGAGACAAATGAGTTGGTTAGGTTTTATCGGACAATTAGGGACAAATATGATGACAGATCTCTACGTTCATTGAGTTTGACTATACTTGATAATGAAAGAGCCGAGGAAAGACAATATCAAGCACCTGCAAGTTCTGAAGTCGCTGGTTTGATAGTTGGGGACGTTGGAATGTTTGATTCTGAAAGAGACGTTGTGGTCGAGAACAATAACAATAAGCTACAAAGAGTGTCAAAAATACATGTCAAATATATGTCATTTCAGTATCCTGTCTTATTTCCATATGGCGAAGATGGCTTTATTAATGGGCTGAAATTGCTACCACCGAAGGGCAATAGGAGGCGAAACCGTGAAAAAATGTCTATGCGCGCATTTGTGTCATATTATATTCACGAGCGAGAACACGAATCAAGCACCTTGCTAAAAGGTGGCAGATTATTTCAACAATATTTGGTTGACGCTTATGCAACTGTTGAGGAGACCAGATTGTTTTTCCTTCGAAAAAATAATGACCAATATAGATGTGAAACATTAGAAGGCATATATGATACTTATTCAAATGGTCACAATGATGGACGAAATGTTGGCAAAAGAGTTATTTTACCAAAGTTCACACACCGGTAGTCCACGTTATATGGCCAAGCATTATCAAGATGCTATGTCTATTTGTCGACAATATGGGCATCCCGATTTATTCATTACTTTTACCTGCAATCCCAAGTGGCCTGAGATTATTAGAGCATTGGAACATAAACATAGTAATAAGCCTGAAGACCGCCCAGATATTGTATCAAGGGTCTTTAAAATGAAGCATGATGATCTCATAGAGTACGTTAAATCTGGTAAACCGTTTGGGAAGGTCATAGCAGGTACGTTTTTGTTGTTTATTTTAATTCTTATCTTTGTTTCTTTTTTTTCAAAATAACAAGTAGTAAATAAATATCTAGAGCCATTTAATTAATTGTTGTTGTTACTATGTAATGTGACGAACAGATGTTGCCACAATAGAATTTCAAAAGAGAGGCTTGCCCCATTCTCATATGTTATTTTGGTTGGCTGAGAATAAGAAGTGTTATACAGATGTTGACATTGATTCCATCATTTGTGCAGAACTGCCTGATAGAAACATTGATCCGCTTCTGTATGAAATTGTTGGTCAATCTATGATACATGGTCCATGTGGTGAATTGAACTTCAGATCACCATGTATGAAAAATAATAAATGCACAAAATCTTTCCCACGAGAGTATGTTGAAAGTACATCTTTTGAACCAAATAAGTTTCCAGTGTATAGACGACGTGATGATGATACAAAGTTTTTCATAAAGAATAACGTTAAAGTTGATAATGGTTTGTCGTGCCATACAATCGAGAGCTTTTGTTAAGATATAATGCTCATATAAATGTTGAGTACTGCTCCCAATCTATGTTGATAAAATATTTATTCAAGTACATTAACAAAGGGCCAGATCGAGCAAGAGTTGGAATTAAAGCTGATTCAAATGACGAAATTGCAAATTACCTTAATTGTAGGTATATATCACCATGTGAAGCAACTTGGAGACTATTTGAATACCCAATTCACTCTCGACATCCTGCTGTTGAACTATTGCATGTGCATTTACCTGGACAGCAAAGTATCGTTTTCAATGAATCTCAGCCACTTAGCTCAGTTGTTTCAAGACAAGGGGAGGAAGATACTATGCTTACAGCTTGGTTCAAAGCAAATGCGAATAAAGAAACAAAGGATAAGGCAAAAGGATTGACATATGCAGAATTTCCATCCCAATTTGTGTGGGACAATCATAATAAGACTTGGAACCCACGTCAAAGGGGATATGTGTTAGGTCGGGTGGCTAACGTCCCTCCAACATCTGGTGAATTGTATTATCTAAGATTGTTGCTGAATACATGTAAAGGATGTAAAAGTTTTGCAGATATAAGAAAAATACGTGGCGTTGTTCAACCTTCATTCCAAGACGCATGTCGAACACTCGGTCTATTAGGTGATGATAAAGAATGGTCTGAAGCTCTTACAAATGCCATCCCAACAGCAACATCACCTCAGTTGCGCCATTTATTTGTGACATTACTCTTATACTGCAACGTATCAGTTCCTCGACGACTTCTGGACACCTATTGGCGTAATATGTGTGATGACATCTTATATAACCTCCGGTCTCAATTTGGAATGGCAGATTTTACAATACCTGATTCGGATTTACTCAACTCATTGTTATTTGAATTGGAACAACTTTTGAGCAATGCTTCGACTTCTTTGGAAAAATATAAATTGCCTATGCCAAACGAACAAATGATATCGGAGCTCAATAATAGACAACTAAGAGAGGAGCTGGACTACGATCGTGTTGCTTTAGAAAAAGAGCATTCGATTTTGGTGTCTCAATTAAATGTTGATCAAAAGGTCATATACGACAATGTTGTTCATACTGTTCAAAATAAAAGCATCGGTTGCTTCTTTGTATATGGTCATGGAGGAACAGGCAAGACTTTTTTATGGCATACAATTATCAACAGACTTCGATCTGAAGGAAAAATTGTATTAGCAGTAGCATCATCTGGAATTGCTTCTTTATTATTACCAAATGGAAGAACTGCTCATTCAAGGTTTAAAATACCCCTTGATATAAAAGATCGCTCAAGTTGTTCAATTACCAAAGGAACACATCTTGCCAAATTAATTGAAAAAACAGATTTGATAATATGGGATGAGGCTCCAATGGCTAACAAGTACTGTTTCGAATCTTTGGACTACTCGCTTCGAGATATATTATCAGAGTCTTCAACAATCCGATCCACTTTACCATTTGGTGGCATGCCTATTGTACTCGGTGGTGATTTTAGACAAATATTGCCAGTAGTGCGTGGAAAAACAAAAGCTCATGTGATAGATGCATCATTAAATAATTCATACTTGTGGCCTATGTTCAAAGTGTTTTGTTTAACTGAAAACATGAGACTGTCTAAACCAAATATGAGCATTGATGAAAAAGAACGGATAGCCAAGTTTGCGAAATGGCTTTTGGAAGTTGGTGATGGAAAAGTGTGTGACATCAAAGATCCAGATGATAGCGACGCTTATTGGATTGAAATCCCTAATGACATGCTCATTGCTACTGATCTTGATCCGATAAGCTCTATATTCCATGCTACTTACCCAGATTTTGACAGAAAGTACAATAACTTCGACTACATCAGAGAGCGCACAATAATCACCCCTAAAAATGTTACTGTTAGCGACATCAATGATTATGCAGTAAGTTTGTTGCCTGGTAATACAGTTACTTATCTAAGTACTGATACTATATGTCCGACAACTGATAACGCATCAAATTTGAACATATCATATCCTCCAGAACTGTTGAACAATATTGATATTAGTGGATTACCATCACATAAATTGGTGTTGAAAAAAGGAATGCCTGTTATGTTATTAAGAAACATAAATCAAACATATGGTTTATGTAATGGAACAAGACTGATAATCACAAATTTGTTTGATAAGGTTGTTGAAACAAGAGTGCTAACAGGTACCCACGTCAATCACAAATTTTATTTACCACGAATTGTGCTAACAGCATCAGAACACAAATGGCCTTTCATTTTGAAAAGACGTCAATTCCCGATAAGACCATGTTATGGGATGACAATAAACAAGAGTCAAGGGCAGTCATTAAAGCAGGTTGGCTTATACTTGCCGCAACCTGTTTTTTCTCATGGTCAATTATATGTTGCATTATCTAGAGTCACATCTAGAGAAGGAATAAAAATCATTGTGACCAATGAAAACATGTCAAACAAGTTTACCAAAAACATCGTCTATAAAGATGTTCTTCACAATTTACAGATGCAAATGAGGTGATTCCACTTCAAAATTGGGGACCGATTGCGGTTGACTTTGATGTTTCTGGTATCAGTCAAGAAAGAAGTCAAGAAATACTCAGGTATTAACATATCACAACTTGCTCATCAAAGCTAAAATTTTATTATTATAGATATAAACATTGAATGGATTTATCCTTCTTCCATTCAGATGATGCTATTCTAAATAGTGGTATTTGCAATATCAGGCCATCATTGAAACAGAAGAGTACATGGCAAAGGTACCAACGATAGGATATTGCAATCAACATGACCCGTTTTATTCTTTTGGGTTTCCATCTGTGCTCACATTTGTTTCTCTTTGCAGATTTAGCAAACTATTCTATGCTCCAGAGATCATGACAGTTGCGGCCAGCACTTCTGAAACCCCTATGGTGCAAATGAGCCTAAAGTTGACAGAGGAGAGGGAAGCAAAGGCGATGCGAAATGCAAGCAAGAGTAAGGAGACATGGTGCCTTTTGTTATCTTCAAAATGCAAAATGCTTTTTGAAATTTTAAAAAACCTTTTCATATCATAACATACCATTCTGAGTACTCTTGATACACCAATACATGTTCCTAACCCGCAGCAGCGCGCGGGTGCTTATCTAGTTTATATAAGAGCTCGTCCATTCCTAGGTTAACATGAACAAAATCTTGGTAATTTGCATTGTCTTGTTCATTGCCTTGGGCTTATGTCGTAAATTAATGGACGTGAACTAAATCTTGATATTTGCACTGTCTTGTTCATTGTTGTGGGTTTATGCCGCAAATCAATGTACGTGAACTAAATTTTTGTATTTATATTGTCTTGTTCATTTATGTGGGCTTATGTCGCAAATTAATGTACGTGAGCTAAATCTTGGTATTTGCATTGTCTTGTTCATTGACGTGGACTTATGTCCTACAAAAAAAAGAAAAAAAATAGTTTCCGCTTTTTTAATATCTATTGATGACATACAATCAAAACGTTTCCTTGATAAGCTTTCCATTCATTTTTATTTTTTATTTTTTTTCGATTAGAGCTTTCCATTCATGTTAGATAACATTATTAACATTACATAGAATTTTTTTCATTTATGTGAGAACAATCATTCGTGTAGCACTAGCATTCCTTACTAAACTCTAGAAAGATAACATGGAGCGGCCTTGACTTGTATGTGACATGAAAAAGAAAGCGAGCCAAGTCAAAATGAAATGAGTCCACCAAAATAAATATTGGCGCTCAAACGAAAAATAAATAAAACGGATTCGTGCCTCGTTGGCGCTAAGGAGGAGCTTCTAGAAGCTTACCCCAAAGGGCCTAGCTTTCTCTCTTAGTCGTTTCAGGTTTCTTCACATTCAGACCCCTCTCTCTCTCTCTGGTTCGCAATTCCAAACTCCCTCTCCGATTTCAGGTCCTCTTCATCTTCCACAAGGTAAACTTCGTTTCCCCTCTTGCTCTTTACCTTTTCTGAAGTCCATTTCTGGATTCTGATTTGCTTTGCATTTTGAATTTTGCAAAATCCAGGTTTTGGCCATGGCTTCCACTTCAGGCACCAAAGGTATTTCTTCAATCTTGTTCGGTTTTTAGTCTTTTCCTTACTATTTGATTTCATTTTCCTGCTTGTTTGTGTATATACATTGAAGGATTATGGGTAATTGGGTATGCTATGAATTTCTAATTAGGGCTAAGTTTTGATGATGATGATGATGTTGATTTCACAATTTTTTTTGTAATTTTTGATGCTCAAACCCTTATCATGTTTTTTGTGAAATTGCGATTTTCACTAAGTTTAATCGGATCTTGGATTTTCGATTTACTGTGATGATGATGATGATGGTGATGAAAATTGATAATGATGTTGATGATGTGATTATTTCACTTTTTTTTTTTAAATTTTAAAAAATTATGCTCAAACCCCTGTCATAGCCATTTTTTTGTGAAATTGGGATTTTCACTAGGTTTAGTCGGATTTTCGTTGATCAATTTGCTTTGTTTCTTTTGTTAACCCACTTTGTTATTTGATGATCATTTGAGGGATTTTCGCCTTCACCATTTCTCTATTTCAGATGTCATCTACTACTGTTCTCAATGTTTACTCATAGTTTATACTTGAAGATTGACGGTGTTTGGTTTTAGCATTTATCCAGACTTGGGAAACTGTGTGCAACCTTTTTTATGTCACTATTTTGCTTTTACTAACTTAGTCTGAATGTGTTGAATGACCAGAAGACGGCGGCTCTTGCTTGTCTACTATACTGGGCAACCTGCTTAATACAACTCCTGTATTCATCCTCACAGATTTCCCAGGCTGCCTCGGTGCATTGTTCAGGTTTGAAATAGAACCAGGAGGATATATCAGGAGAGGAGGAGAGGTGACAAGTGAACACCCTCCTCTGATTCAGCCTCTTATGAAGTTTCCTGAAGGAGACTGGAAGCCACCAGTAACTTGGTTTATGTTAAGCGCTGCAAGGCTCTTCAACTGCTCCAGCCTGTACCTCCTTGCAGACTACTCGACCCTTAACTTTCGTGTAGAATTGAGGGAGACGAAGGAGGCATTCATGCTTGATATGCAGACTCAGGCCCTTGCTAACTCGAATCTTCCTAATGGTGAGAACGGATGTATCCTCTCCGCGTATGACAAAATTTATCACATAGCTGCACCCGAATTCCCTTCTAGTTTTTCGGTGTTTGAACAGTTTGATGTGGATACTAAATCCTGGATTCGGCTACCTGATTGTCCAGTGGGGAACTCCTCTACTTTCCAGGGTTTTGCAGTTGTTGAGGGAGTGATTTTAGTCTCACTCTACTGCACTACAGATTTTGTGTTAGGCTATAACATTCGCTTAGCACACTGGTTTAAAGTCCCAATCTGTCCTTCACCCAGTTACCCTTTCCTTGTGCCTCGCTCATTTTGTGGGAGGGCAGTCACGATCGGACATACGCTCTATGCTTTATCTGAGAATTCAAGGGAGGTTCTCGCTTATACATTCACAATTATTGGAGGACGACGTTGTTTCCTTGGTTCACCCTTCTCCTGTTACGTGAGGGCATTCCCAGTGGTAACCTTGGATCAACAATTAGTTCACTTGGGAAATCTTGATTTTTGTCTTATTCAGAGATTCCACGATTGTGGCTTGCAGAAATTTGGTATTACCACATTTCAAATAAGACTCAAAGGGGGAATGCACATCAGAAGAGAGTACCGATCTGTTTTTGATGCAGGCCAGATGGAGCCACTCAGAATGAGATTAAGCTTCAGGCAGTAAGTTATTATTCTTTTGCTTTGATAATGTCACTAGTTCTGCCTTGGATCATTCCTAATTTTCTTCTTTTGTGAATCAGAAACTGGCCAGACAGCGAATTACTGATGCAAGAAGTGAAGCCGCAAAGGGCACTGATGTAAGACTTTCATTATTCTTAATATTTCTTATACGTGAACTTCTATGTTTCTCACAATCAAACTTTTTCTAGGTGGTTAATTTTGGTTTTCTTTGTTTTTACTCTGTCCAGCTTGCCGGAGGATAAGAAATTGAGCGTAGCTGATTTCAATCAGATGGTGATGACATCCGTGAAAAGCTTTGGTGGGGGTCAAAACGGATTCTCATCATTGTGGATTTTCTGAAAAGTACAGAAAGTGGAGTTATGTTTGAAGTGAACGTGAGTCAAGGAAAAGTAACGAGCGGAGGAAGTGGATTGCAGAACATCCCTAGCCTTAAAACTGTGGCCAGCTTGTTTGATACCGGTGATGAACTGGTTGTACAAAAGAAAGGTTTCATAGGGTTGGCGACGATATTCAGCTCTTCAAGATCCAAACTGTTTATTTTCCTTGACGATGGGCTGGATTGGCCATTAAAATTGAATCAGTTTCCTCCTCCAATCAATGGATCTCTCCATGCTTTTGATGTAGATAAAAGCTCACTCGTTCCACTTCAGTCATCTGTGATTGGAAAAACATCTTCATATGTCATCTCAGCGTATGGCAAAGTATACTATTTTGTTAGTCCGGCCAGCTGGCCATGGATCTCAGGCTTACCGTTTACTAGCTACGATCCGAACAATGACACATGGGATAGTCTTCCCAACTTCCCATTGTGTTTTCATTTTTCTACATCCACCTCCTACACTTCACCCGAGCCTTACTTCTCTCCGTACCGTTCTGAACTAGAAATAATTGGTTATGCAGTATGCAATGGATTTATTATACTTTCAATGAGTGGCGGATGGGAACTGGATAACAACATGTCTTTTGCTTATGGCGTGCATTGCAAGAGATGGTTTGCTGTTCAATATTGTAACTCTGCTCACTATCCATTCCGAGGGAGGGCTGTGGTCATCGGTAATACAATTTTCGCTCTATCAAAAGCACACGGGGAGGTGATAGCCTTTTCCCTTGGTGAGGATTATAATGATGCAGCTGGGGTAGTTCTTTCTCTGAGCACACCAACTCTGGTGCCATGGGTGAACCGCTGGTTCCAACCTTTGGTGGGTGGACCAGTAGAACATGGGGAACAAGTTGAGCAAACTGAGGCTATTGTGCATTTAGGGGACATGAATTTCTGTTTACTACAAACGGCATTACCTGCTCAACATCATGATCGTCAATCCTTATATATAACGTCATTTGAGATCCTGAATGAAGGCGGATCATGGGTGATCAATGCAATTGATTCAACTATTCGAAATGTGAATCCCGAAGGTTGTGGCAGGTTTCTACTAAAGTTCTGTTTTGCACCGTAAGTTTATTCCTTCACGATTTTCTCTCTTCTTTCTATAAAATTATTTCTGTATGTTAAACCTTCTTGTGTGTATTAATGTATTAGAGAAGTTGAAGATCTAGAACCTGACAGTGATGCGGTTGATACTTTCCTGGAACAATGGTATGTAAAGAGTGGAGAAAGCGATGAAGATTTTGAACGGTGGCCGCGTGAAAGAGCCATATAGAAGGTAAGTGAAATATGTATAATAAATGCAATGCCTGGTGGTGAATCACTTTTCTTCTTATATTTTGCATTAGATCAAGTGGTACGTACGTATATGGCCAATCTGTTTGTTGGATGATGCAAGTCTTGAGTCCTCTGAATGTAATCTGACGTTATGAAAAAAAAAGTTGGCTGTAGAACTTTTTCCAGTTAAGCTGTGTCACCTTCTGAAAATTATACAGCGCACCCGTCCATCTCCGCCGTCCATTTTGAAAAAATCAAAAGTCTACGTCAAATGGACGGCGGAGATGGGCGGGTGCGCTGAATACGCTCTCGTCACCTTCAGTGCAATTATGTTTTCCAGGAGTGGTTTCTTGTATGATAATCGTTCTGAAGTTTCTTATCGCTGTGCACAAATTTTGCCTTCTCTTTCCGGGGACTGTTTACATGCTTTGCTTTTATAATCTTTAAAGGACGCTGACTAATTTATGGATTGAGGTTGCTGATGTTACGCATGGATTGCAACAGCCTGCAGGGAGAAAGGTGAGAAAACGACTTGCAATTGTTGTTATAAAGTAGATGTCTTATATTCAGAAAGAAAAAAGAAGTGTGTTCTATGATACTACTACTAATCATTGTTGCGTCTATACTTTATCTGGGCAATGTTGCTGCTTCAAAGCTTACAATGTCTACTTCTCGTATTACTATGCATATGTTATTCAATACTTCTGCTGTCTTAATGGATATGTTTGCTTGATTTGATTTTTAGTCACTGGAATTTTGTTTCTCCTAACAATTGGTGAAATCTACTTTCTGCTGTAGTTTGATGACGGAGGTATTGCCATTTAGTGTTCTTTCGTGAGTTGATACATGTAATGCAAGGACAGCAGCTGCTGTTGGAGTGGATGGAACTTTCATGGACGTTTTGTAATGACCCGAAGCAAACTAATTCTGGTTATAAGATTCTTGTATCAGATTCTCGATGCTTTACTGTATGGCATATCGTTAAAGACTTTAAAGCCAACTAATTCTGGTGACTAGCTAAGTAGCTATGCAGAATATAACTTGCATTCAATCTCCTTCCCTTGAAGGATAATTCTCTTTTTGTTTTTTTTTTTCTGGCAACCGGGAGGATAATTGTTGACAGATAATCTGTTTGTCAATGAATTGGACAATTTTGGAAGTAGACTATATGAATTTAACTTTAGATGTCTATAATATTTGATCGTTTTGCTGTGTTTTCTTGGTTTTTACTGTATTCAACCATTTTAAAATTTTTTTTTTTTTGGGATTCAAGTTGCATTTCGGTCAGTGCTATTTGGTTCAGGCCTTTCATCGAACACCTTCCTGCAAAAACTCCCCCACTGAATTTCGGCACAAATTCTTTTGATGATTTCAAAAGCCCTTAGGTGTGATGTTTCCCGCGGTTTCTTTTTCAAGTAGGCGTTTCTTTCCCGCGGTTTCTCCCAGTTGAAGAAGACTAACACGTGGCGGATTATCCAGACGTCGAAGAAGAATACGCCGTGGCTGCTTATGGATAATTGACCGTTCTTTTCTCTACCTCGGCCCGTAGCTGAATGCCACACTACCCAAGCCCAAATGGCACCCAGTCGTCTAAAGGCCTGGTCCATGTAAATCAACAGATCGTATGCTAAAATGCCGACGCGGTTAAGCATCCCTATACGAATGAAGAGATTACTTCATTCCGCCGGAGATGCAAGGCCGGCGGCTTATGTCAAGGCCTCTAGCACCTTTCCCAAGCCAGCTAGCCATGGCGGCTAATGCCGGTGTTCTTACTTGCCGTAAAGACCATGTTTGCTAAGTGTAATTATCAGATCGATTAATTAGTGCCTATGCTTGCTCGATTGCGTGTTGTTACTTATTATCATGTTTGTTGATATTTATTTAGAATTCTGATTATTAAAAAAAACAATAATTAAATTCTAATTAGAATCTTGTATATATGATCTCTCTCTCTCTCTCTCTATATATATATATATATATATATATCCATCTTCTTCCCTCTATTACTTCTGTGTTACTTACCGCCTTATGTTGATTGCTATGCAATATTGTGGCGTCAGTGAAATAATGAATTTGAGCATAACCTAATGGAACTAACAGCATACATGAAATATATATAGGAAAATTGAAATTCAGAACTAATTACATATAATTCGATCTAATGCACTTTATACGAAAAGCTAGTGATACCGGAGTTTGAGAAAATTTAGGGGGCGGGTTCGAGAGATATAAATATTCTTTAGCCAAACTTGGATCTAATGCTGCTGATCACATCTTGGTCTACTTGAAAGGTCTTTGTTAACACTTGGTCCGGGATTGAAGGCATAGCAGAAAACATATTCAAAGGAAGTTTAGAAGAGCCAGGCAAGTGACTGTTGAAAGCTGTGATGGAAAGGGCGTTCCCTTGTCCAATATTGAGTTGGAAGTGCACAAGTCCTCTCGGAATCACAAACATCTGCCCGGCGGTCAAAACCTTCGAGTAGTACACATTGTTAGTTGTCACAAACCCTGCGAGAATTGTCCCTTCAATGACTATCCCAATCTCACTCGCACGAGGATGCAAGTGAGGTGGGTTCAAGGCACCCGGGGCAAAGTCAACTCTGTTCATTGACACCCCGAGTGTGTTGAGGGCAGGAAAAGCAAGCACATTGCCATCTGTGACATTCAACCCGAACAGATCTGTGATGTTCCCTTTCTCGCGTGCCCCGTCAAAGACAAAGTCATCGGAAGTAACCTCCGTGATTGCCTTGCAGGCGAAGACGTTGTCTGACTTAGAGGCGCGAGTGAAATCAGCGACACAGAAGTCTTGTAATGGATCAGGGTCTGCAAAATGTGAGGGCAAGGAAAGAAGGAGTACTGAAACTACAAAGTAGCATAGATAGCTTGGTGATGAGGTTACCATGGCTTCTAGCTGAAAGCTAGCCAACTAGTTCTTGAAGTTATTTTGGACTTCTATAGTTCTATACCAGCAAGTTCTGCTTCCTATATATACAAATTAAAGTATCATATATGCGTACTAAAAATCCCTTATTGTCATTTCATTATTGGATCAGCTAGCACTCTAGCAAGGCAACCGTGACAAACTACAAGCAACCAAGCAGAGTTCAACAAAATGAACATTTCTATATCAAAGAGAAGTACCAAGTGGATGTTGGTCGAGGACCTGGCTTTTAACAAGGAAACAATGATAAAATGTTGGATACAAGTTGATAGGTCTTGTTATTTTCCGAACAGTTGACATGTTCAACAGACCATGGAATTTGTTTATTTTCGTGTTTTCGTGACAATTTAAAGGCCAGCCGCAGCCGGCCATGATCGTTCTTGATTTTTAAACCGCAGCTGTGTCAGAATATACAAAACTACGGAGAACAGGTACCTACAAAAAAGAAGACTACAAACACAAGATCAAACTATATTGAGCATGAATCAAACTAATCAATCCAACTTTGTCTATCATTATTTTGATCAGCTGCTACTTATTTAGTAAGAATTAGCGTTTGGTTGGTCAAATAAGACAAGACTTTCTACAAAAGAATCCATGGATACATACGCTGGTGAATGTTGGTCGATTCTAAAACTTTTCACTTCTTCATTCCCCAATAAGTTCACAATCCGCAGAGATTTCTGTAGATAGTCTACCTGGAATACTAATTCACAACTGCTTTCGAAACAAAACGGGGGCCTTGGAAAACTTGGTAGGGCAGAGTTCATGTATAATCTAGTCCATGATTCCACAACTCCATACTCTTTCATAACCCACACTTGAAGGCCATAGCGCCCCTCTTGGATTATGGAACTTTCAATCAAGGCAAGGTACTCCTCATATTTTGAAATGAAGTAAATCGAGCATGGTTTGTGTTTTCTAAAAGCTTCAGGCATCTGTATCTCACCAAATAACTCAGTTTCCATGTTGAACCACACAATTACATACTCTTCTCTTTGCTTTCCGTAGACGTCGTTCTTAAGGGTTTGAATCCAATGGGAAGCACCATTGAGGAAACTAGATACACCTGCAGCTGCAGCAGGCTCGAAATAATAACAAGCAGGTACATCAACAGCAAGGGTTCTCCACGATCCCCTAGCTAACGAATAAACTAGTACTTCAACCCTAAATGGTTCTCCATCAATCACACCACTTACGATTCTTAAAACCTTATAGTCATTGTTTCTCGAATCATGCCCAAATGCATGATGAGTTTGTCGAGGGCGCCATTTAATACGACCAATATCAACAGGCCTTGGCAAGATCATGAACTTCCTAACCGTAGGGTTCCAAATCATTATGGAGATGTGTTCACTACCGCAAGACATACAAGCCCGTTACAAGTTCCGACCACTCTACGCAATTGCGGTACGTATTTCGGCGGATATGGAAGCTCAACATACTGATCAACAGTGGTGCCAAGTTCAGAAGGGTTATCCCGGTACAGTGAGTAACCCTCCATTTGCTTCATTATCAGAAGATTGTGAACATCGTTTAGGCGGTAGGATTGTATGGCGGCGTTGAGATGGTCTTTAATGAAGGTGGATCTTCTAATCAGAGAATTCCATGATTTGCAGACTGCTGCGCATGTGATTATGGACTCGGGAGGCAACCTTAGCATGATATCGGTTGTGATTTCTAAGGGCAAATATTCTGACATTCCTGACGGTTCTTTAGCTGCATAGAATGCTCGGCCAATATATATATATATATATATTTGTTCATGAACTTCTAGGTCATAAGAGACCTGGTTTTATAAGAAACTAGATCGATCGAGTTGGTGGTTCATTGCTTGACAATTAATGACACCAAGTAGGATTAAATCATTTAATCCTTTTATAAGACGGAAACCTAATTGTTCAACCATTGTAACGAGTTAGGGATTATGAAACTTGGACAGTATAGTAAATGAGCTTCTTCAATCAATTTGAACATTTTGAAGAAATCTAAAACACAAAGATTTCGGAAGCTTTTCTTATGTATTTCGTGATAATAAAATGAACTTTACAAGCTAGCTACATAATATGGAGTAGAAGGAGAGTCACTCCTAATGAATTACTCAGCCCACGACTAATCGCCTACGAAAAGAAGACTATAGATTGTATTGAGCATGAATCAAACTAACTAATCCAACTTTGTCTATCATTATTCTCAGCTGCTATTTATTTCTTTTACGCTCAAAAAGAGAGATAATATAGGCATAAAACCTCTTTACCGCCCATATTGATATTATTAAAGAAAAAAGAGATATAATAAGAGGGTACGAAACAAAAACCTCCAATCGGAACAGAGGAATTGAAGAAGACTCAAACGGTAACTAGTGCAAGCCGATATAATAAAGGGAAAAGTCACATCCCACCAAACTAAATCTATTCAAGTGGTACCATGATTTGCTAACAAGTCAGCAACTCTGTTATATATCTTCCCGAAAGATTGAAAATTATACAGCGCACCCGGGTGTATCCACCGTTGATTTTGACCCGCGAAAAAAAAAAAAAAAAAAAAAAAATTAGACGGTGGAGATGACGGGTGCGCGGAATAGGCTCTCCCGAAAGATATGTGAGGAACTGAAATGCATTTGATAAATGCGGCCCAAACAAGTCCACCATTGTACTCTAAGCTGCCATGGCACCAAATAAGATCAGCTGCTTCTTATTTAGTACGAAGTAGCGTTTGGTTGGTCAAATAAGACAAGACTTTCTACAAAAGAATCCATCTCTAGTGGATGTTGGTCGATTTCAAATTCTTTCACTTCTCCATCCCCCAAGTTTAGAATTTTCGGAGATAATTTGCGTATATAGCGATTATAGCCTTTTACCTGGTATACTAACTCACAACTGCTTTTGAAACCAGAAGGGGGCCTTGGAAACCTTGATAGCTCAGAGATAATGTATAATCGAGTCCATGATTCCACCACTCCATACTCTTTCATAACCCACACTTCAAGGCCATTGATCCCCCTTGTGGTTTCAATCAAGGTAAGGCACTCGTCGTGTTTTGAAATGAAGCAAGACGAAAATGGCGTGCGTTTTCTCAAAGCTTCCGGAATCTGTATCTCACCAAATAGATCAGTTTCCATATTGAACAACATGATTACATACTCTTCGCTTTCCAACTCTCTTTCGGGTTTTTTGAATCCAATGTGAAGCACCATTGATGAAATAACTAGATTCATCTGCAGGCTTGAAACAAGCAGGCACTGCAGCAGCAAGCAGACTTCTCCACGATCCCCTAGCTAACGAGTAAACTTCAACCCTAACTGCTGGTTCTTCTTTACGATCACTCACTATTCTCAAAACCTTATAGTTTCTCGGATCATGACCAAATGCATGATGAGTTTGTCGAGGATTTTCATCATAATTAAAAATATCAACAGGCCTTGGCAAGATCACAAATTTCCTAACTGTAGGGTTCCAAATTATTATGGTGATGTCTTCAGTAGCACCTGCAAGACATACAAGCCCGTTACAAGTTCCGACCATTCTACGCAACCAGCTCCGATCATGAAAAGACTGAAGATCGGCTTTGAATTTCGACGGATATGGAAGCTCAATATGCTGATCACTAGTGCCAAGTTCAGAAGGGTTATGCCGATACAGTGAGTAACTCTCCACCTGCTTCCTTATCAGAAGGTTGTGAACATCGTTTTGGCGGTAGAATTGGATGGTGGCGTTGAGATGGTCTTCAATGAAGTCGGAGGTTTTAAACAGAGATTTAAACAGAGAATTCCATGATTTGCAGACTGCTGTGCATGTGAGTAAGGACTTGAGAGGCAACCTTAGCATGATATCGGTTGTGATTTCTACGGGAAGTAATCTGAAATTTTCTGAAGACCTTTTCTTTTTGGTGGAATATTCCGACATTGCTGACGGTTCTTCAGCTGAATAGAATGCTTAAGCTAATATGTTTGTTCAAGAATGTCTTGGATATAACAGACTTATAAGAAACTAGATCGAGTCATTACACATTGCTTAACAATGAGCAAGTAGGAAACTAGGAATATATCACCTAATCCTTATATAAGAGAGAAAGTGAATCCTCTGTTCTTTTTTTAGATGGCAACAATTTTAACGAGTTGGGGATAATGAAATTGGACAAATGAGCTTCTTCAGCTGAGCTTTTAAAACTCAAAACCTTATTTGAACATTTCATATGAGAAATACAACAATAATAAAGTAATTAAAGTTACTTCATGAGAATTCTCAGAGAAGAGTTTTAATATTGCAGACCAATACGTCTACAGAAAGACTAACACTGAGGGACGGACAAAGAGGAAGAGAGACAAAGCCCAATTTAACAACAGAGTATTCAAGCAAAACTGAAGAATGAAAGTTGGCATCCTAGACGCCGAACTTGGATCGAATGCTGCTGATAACATCATCATCTACTTGAAAAGCCTTAGTTAACACTGCATCAGGGATGGAAGGTGTCGAAGCAAACATATTAAAAGAAAGTACAGCAGAGCCTGGCAAGTGACTATTGAAAGCTGTGAAGGCAAGGGCCTTCCCTTCGCCAACGTTTAGCTGAAAGTGAACAAGTCCCCTCGGAACCACAAACATCTGCCCAGCACTCAAGACCTTGGAGTAATACACGTTTTTAGTTGTCACAAACCCCACAAGTAGCTTTCCTTCAATGACCACCCCAGACTCACTTGCACGAGGGTGCCAGTGCGGCGGATTGATTCCACCTGGAGCAAAGTCGACTCTGTTCATCGATATCCCAAGGGTGTTGAGCCCAGGAAATGCAAGGACATTCCCAGCTGTTACAGTCGCCTTATTCAGATTGGTTGTGTTCCCTTCTTTGCTCAGCCCATCAAAGAAAAAGTCATCTGATGTAATCTGTGATGTGGGTTTGCAAGGAAAGCCATTAACTGATAGGGAGGAATTCACATCTGCGACACAGAAGTCTTGTAATGGATCAGGGTCTGCAGAATGGGAGGGCAGGAGAAGAAGCAGTACAGAAAGTGTGAGGCAGAATAGCTGGTGGAAGCTTAGGCCTGATGAGGTCAACATGGCTTCAACAGACCTTTGCTTTCAAAACTAAGTATCTTCAGAGCTTAGACTCTGGTTCTATATACTCCTCCCATCCTGAGGTGAAATTTATTGGATTCAAGACAACTACTAGAAACTACACAAGTAACCTATCACAGCAAGAAAGAGGAATTCAACAGAGTAGCATCAGCAATCAAGATAGGAAGACTTCAACAACCATACAATATACTGATGCAGTAATGCTTCACAATGGTCAAAAATCATGATCAGAAATTGGTTGGTGTTAGTGGACTTTGGAAAAAGGATACCCTGATAAGGAGAGTGATGAAGAAGTTTGAACACGCTGGTATTTTCCAAACAGTTGACTGACTTGGTCAGCAATATTCCTTTATTATTTGGTACCATCTAGTAGCTTATTATCAAAGGTACCATCTAGTAGCTTATTATCAAAGGTATTAGGTCTAATTACCTACCAACTATGAACATACTTCAGAAGTTCAGATATTTCAGAGCAAACAATAGAGCGTCTTGGGGCACTTGAGTACATATATAATGGAATTATGGGACCTTGCAACATTTATAATGGTTGCAACAGTTGACTCATCAAATAACTATTGAAGATGTTAGGCATGACCGATGAGAGTACAATTACATAATCATGAAGAGTTAAGAGGAACATGTATGCCGTCACTATAACCAATTGGAGTTCAAGCTTCATTTGAGAAATCAAAAGGACCTTGGTAGTCATTATAAAATCTAATACAACTACATCACCTTACATGCAATTTCTGAAACGCTGTTAGAACTAGTACAGCATAATATGGGTTTTATGACTTCATCTTTAAGAGAACAAAATAAGCAAAGGCACAACAAAAGGAAGATATTCACTATTCCAAATAATACAAAATCAATAGCACGACCTAAAGATGGTAACTGTTGATCTAAATCTATTAGATTAAAGGTGCCAGAATCAGCCTGACCTCTCAACCACAGCAAAACTGAACTTTCACCACTTCAATTAACAACATCAAGTCATCTATCTCAAGCATAATGGTCCAATTTCCTTTTACAGATTGCGAGGAACGAAAGTCCAACTTTGCGAGGATCCATCTAGGAAGAAAGCTTCAAGGTTCTTATCAAAGTTTCATCCTGCATAAGTAAAATGAATTAGATAAAAAGTAATCAGTCGTCTGAGTTTGCACACAAAAAACTGTGGGGAAAAAGAAAGACAAAGAAAACTCATAACGATACCTGTCTATGGCAGTCGTACTGATCGGAATCACACCGGCTGGGGACACAAGAGCATCAACTGAAACATCATGTTCGGTGACCACTATAACCCCTTCATCCACTATCTGTGGAGAATACGATAGTGCAACTGCAATAAAGTCAACATTCTTAATTAAGATAACAACATGAACATATTGTCAAAAAAACTGTATATTACTTTCATACTAGCAAGAAAAATGAACATACCCAGGAGCGGTTGCTTCCAATTGCGGGCCTTCACAAGCTCTTGGTAATTCCTCAGAAAAGTATCATAATAACTGTAGAAGACCATGGTTAAGATCAATGATTCATAAATCTGATTAAGACAATAAGTTTTTGGTAAAGAAAATATGATACTTAAGTTTGTTCCATATAAAATCTTATATAGGCCAGAGACAGAATTCACAGCTCTAGCAGCCTTCTCTAAAGGAGGACATATAAAATGACATCTCCAAACAACTCAGCACATGGTACTTGAAAAATAATAAAATCTTGATCCAAGACAAGATGTATAATCCTACCCTCCACCTCGACCCAAACGTCTCCCAGATCTGTCAAATGCTAGTCCTGTAAGCAAGGATGATAAGCAAATGCAGTCAACTACAGTTTAGATTTGACACTTATATCAGATACTGCAAATCAATGATTAATTAAGAAAAGGAAGAGAAATATTACCTGGTAAGAGAAGCAAATCAACTGGATCACTTGCCTGTAAAACTGCACAAACAGTCCTCAATCAGTTTAACCAATCATACCTACAAATTTACATATATTTAAATCTTTGAAGCTAATGAGGCATTCTTTCTGGCAAGAGTTAATTTACACAAAAGTGCCCAATTCTACTTTGAGATTAAGAACAAACAAGATGCCAGGACTAAGGGTTTCTGGAAACAAAGGCCATACTAACTACATCTGAGAGAGCACAGAAAATATGTCATCAGTTCAAGAAAATGAAAAACTAAAGGCTCTCCACATTTCTAACTGAGAACTTACCCAATCTGATAACACTCTGATGTCCAAACCTGGCTAAATTACTAGAGGGCCTTTTAAGGACTAGAAACACCGGTCAAATGTTTGTATCCTAACATGATTTTAGACGAGAGTCTTTAGATAGTCCTACAAACATAAAAGAGAAATAAAAGACACTAAACATAATAATAAACTTTGACGCTTAATCAGCATTACCATACTTGATGTAATCCTAACTTTTGTAATCTTCCCTTTCTAATAAGTTCAAATTTTAATGTCCTATAAGTATAACTGGTGTTTGTGGTCTAAAGCGCCAAAACTACCAATTGTAAAGAATGACTACAATGTCTACAATGTATAAATCACTGATAATGCTTGTAAGAAGTAAGTGAAACATTACCATCTTCACGTTCATTTCCATCAGCATCCACTGCAGCCGGTTCTAAAATATCCATCGAATTCGCAACCATATCATCGACACTTGAGATGTGGAGCATTCTCATGTGACTATTCTTGTCCTCCACACGCGGCACATAAAGCTTTTTCCTCACACCATCTGCACACAACACAACAATCAAATAAACAGCCCATAACTAAAACTCTCAGACATTTTCCAAGAACTAAACTTTCTCTTAAGAAAAACACACCTTTATCCGAACCCTGAAGAATCTCAGCCAACACTTTAGAAGTATCAACTTCACGCAAAGCTGCACAGCTTATATACGCACACAATCTCTGACTAGACTTAAACCAAGGAGCTTCCAACACAATGCTCTGAATCGCATCATCTAAACAGAATAAACACAAAGCTTTGCAATCACTAAATGGATATCAAACCAGAGAAACTACAAAGTGGGTCATTACCTTCCTGGGATCTGAGTACTGGGTCCATTGACTTGAGGGCCTTCCGGACTTTGGTTCGGAGCATCCGTTTTTGCTTGAACAAAGCGTCGAGGTGGTCTTGGTTGTTGGTGGTCATTGTTGCGATGAAGCGTTGGGAGAATGAAGGTGGTGGGCGGCGGAGGATAGAGGAGGCAAGTGGAGGTGGCGCTGCTAATGTGCACGGTTGGGTCATCAGCGCCACCAACAACCTTCCTGACATGTATGTACGTGTCCTCGTTGGCATTTTTTTTTTTACTCTGTGTCTTTTGTACAAGGTCCTTGGAGATGTTGGTTTTTGTGTTGAAGACACACAAGGTTTCTTTTGCTAGATAATCTGATTTGTGTAAGGGAGTGATTTGACACTTCACATGTCAAAAGATCTTCTTCTCTCTAGGTGTTTCAATGTTTCAAATGTTTAATGAATTATAACATTTTTGATTTGGTTTACCAGGTTAAGTAAAGTTTTGCTAGATAATTTTGTTGATAAAAAGAAGTGATTTTGATATTTTGAGATTAAGAAATCTTTATAGATTACAAAAAACAACATACATAGACTCAAGCGAAACTATCGCTTCAAAACTCAGAAAAATTCAATTTCTAATTAGTTTTGTTTGAATTTGAAATATAGATTTATCAGTAAATTTTTAATAAGAGGCGTGTCTTTACTACCTCAGTTAGAGATTTCTAATGTCAAATACAAATCATTACTCTTAAATGATGAACATATAATGAATGATGAACATAACGAGTGAAAGAGTATTGCATTTGATTGTTTACTCTTCGTAATCAAAGTCTTGTTGATATCTCACTAATCGAGATTGAAGTTGTATCTTTCAAACACCGTTGTAAAATCTTAAGTTCGTTGTGTGATAAATATATGGTTTCTACAGACTTTAGGGAAAATTGAAAATACACGAAATACAGAAGCCAATAGCGCAAATACATATAAACTCAAGCACCTCTACTCGGAAAACTCACCACACTCTGAATCTCTCTGTTTACAACTTACCCAATGTGCTCTCAGCCTCTCACCAGCAACCAAAATTGATCTTCACCACCCAATCCTCTCTCTCTCTCTCTNCTCNNC
>NC_020495.1:10886424-10899835 GCF_000184155.1 Fragaria vesca subsp. vesca | reverse complement strand
TCTCTCTCTCTCTCTCTCTCTCTCTCTCTCTCTTCCCAAACCCTAACCCTAATCCCCAATCTACGATGACCTAGAACCTCCGCTCCGCTCTATTTCCGGCGAGTCCAGCTCCCCCCGCGCCACCAATCAAGAGCTGAAATCTCCACCACGATGCCGCCGAACGCCGATCTGGACCGCCAGATCGACCACCTGATGCAGTGCAAGCCTCTGACGGAGGCGGAGGTCAAGACGCTGTGCGAGCAGGCGAGGACGATCCTCGTCGAGGAGTGGAATGTCCAGCCGGTCAAGTGTCCGGTCACCGTCTGCGGCGACATCCACGGCCAGTTTCACGACCTTGTTGAGCTTTTCCGGATCGGCGGCAGCGCTCCCGATACTAACTACCTCTTCATGGGCGACTATGTAGGTCAGTTTGGGAATTTCACACTTTTGTTCTTGCTTGATTTTTGTGAATTGGATTTAGCTGTTCGTTTCATATGTGGGTGAAGATTTGATATTGGAATGAGTTTTAGGTAATGTGATAGGTTCGGTATCGAGTTTCGATATGTAAATGTAACAGAAGCTGGTTATCCTTGTTGTTACTTCATTAGATGCTTAGGTAATAGATCATTGTCTAGGAATGTAGATTAAGTTTCTGTAAGACTTAGATATTGACTTGGTTCTGGGTAGATTGGATTAGTCAATACTCTACTTTTGAGTTTAATAGAACCCGCAGGTGTGACCTGTTCTTTAAATGAGGTGGTTTATGTCCTATTTTGAACTTGATCATAGTTCATCCGTCCTAATTTGTAGATCTTTGGTTGTATGTCATACAATAGGGAAAATTAGTTGTATATGTATGTTTATTGAGGATCAGTCTAGCGTTATTTGACAGTAGAACATGGTGTTCACGGCATTTTTCAGTAATCCTGAGATTTTCCTTTTTCTTGTGCAGATCGAGGATACTACTCCGTGGAGACTGTCACACTTCTAGTGGCCCTGAAAGTACGTTACAGAGATAGAATTACAATTCTCAGAGGAAATCATGAGAGTCGGCAAATTACTCAAGTGTAAGTCTTTACTCTTTTCAAGTTTTCATTCCAAAAGTGGAACCTCATGAGTAATATTAGTGAAGGTTGTGGAACAGACTCCTAATGTGAAATAACTCCTGTTTAGTCTTGTTGAGGAAGCAATTGAATATCTTGTAGATGGTTTTTTATCAGCTTCATTTATTGAAATGAAGAATACCTGTGAATAGAAATGTTAAGTTTCATTGAAATACTTGTACCAGACTATTGTTTAAGGGTCAGAAGTCCTGGTTAATATATCTGAACTTTTGCTTTTTCAGGTATGGGTTTTATGATGAGTGTTTGAGGAAATATGGAAATGCCAATGTCTGGAAGCATTTCACTGACCTTTTTGATTATCTGCCACTGACAGCCTTAATTGAGAGTCAGGTATTAGTTTTATATGTAAATGCTAATGTCTTGAAATACTCTCTTACCCTGCTATTCCCATAGCTCACTTAACAAGTGTTCTTTTGATTTTTATGATCCTTTTAGATCTTCTGCTTGCATGGTGGACTTTCCCCCTCTTTGGATACCTTGGACAATATTCGGGCTCTTGATCGCATACAGGAGGTACAGTAAATTTTTCCACTTCATGTGTACTTCAGAGCGCTATTACATGTTTATCTCCTCTAAAATATTCTTCCTAGCAAGTCTGTTCAATGTATGTCAGACTAACATGACTAACTGACCCAACTTTTAACTTTTTAATTGAGTCATTATTTGTCACAGAGTATTTTGCACTTCAAAGTTTAAACTTGCAGATTAATATTTCTAAAACCCTCTCTGATCTTGCAAACCGACCCGATCTGCTTGCCAGCTATTAACTTTTCTGAAATACAGCCTGAGTCGAATTGGTCTGTTATCTAACCAACCCATTATGCTTTATCAATATTACATCCTCGCTTATAAATGTAGATAGAAGAAGCTGAGACAACTTAAACCGTAACACTACCGAACAATTACGTGAGGCTTGTTTTGCAGTCTCTCTCATATTAGACATTTTTAAGATGTAAATGTATACAGCCATAAGCATCTCTTGTATAAGTAGGTCTGACATCGTCATATCATGGTGTATGTAATGCATGTATGGAATTGATTTTTAATCATACTCTTCCCTTGAGCAGGTTCCTCATGAGGGCCCAATGTGCGATCTCTTGTGGTCGGACCCGGATGATCGATGCGGTTGGGGAATATCTCCTCGAGGTGCAGGGTATACTTTTGGTCAAGATATAGCAGCACAGTTTAACCATACTAATGGGCTGAGTCTTATTTCTAGAGCTCACCAGCTTGTTATGGAAGGCTACAATTGGTGCCAGGTTAGTTCATAAGAAGCAGAAATATCTTTTCAAATTAATGCTTTTAAAGTTCAATTTTTTTGAATTCTGCTTTATCATTTTAGGAAAAGAATGTTGTAACGGTATTTAGTGCTCCAAATTACTGCTATCGATGTGGAAATATGGCTGCAATCCTTGAGATTGGAGAGAACATGGAGCAGAATTTCCTTCAATTTGACCCAGCACCTCGCCAAGTTGAACCCGATACAACACGAAGAACTCCAGACTATTTTTTGTGATCCACATAACTTACCACCGATTAGCTATTCTTCTTGTTCCTTATCGTGATTTTGTAGATTTGTCTCACAAAGAAGATGAGTTTTGATGTTCAGTTGAGAAAGAGACGGAAAGACAACATATCATTCTTTTGGTTAGAGTTGTTTTTTTGCTTAATTCATGTGATTTATAGAATATTCTTGGTAACACTTGCTTCTTGTATTGAAATAGTTGAAAAGGATGGATGGAAACCACAGCGACAAGCTATGTGTTTCAAGGGCTACATTGTATTTTGGTAATAGAAAGTTTGTTTCCATGTTCAATCTCACAAACTTCTTGCATCAGATCAATCTATGAGGCTTATTGCATTAGACATATCTAGACTCTAGAATAGACAAACCCCAACTTATGTCATGGCTGTCCTATGTGCACCTTGGACAAATCCACTTGCTATTTGCTATGTCCTCATGAGCTCTTTTAGGTCAGGAATTCATTTTACTTCTTGAACTTGCACTCCCAAAGGATAGCGTAAGTTCATGAGTCGATGTATATGGAGCAAAAAGTTGGGGAAAAAAGGTCTATTTAGAAAGTGAATATAATTACAGAAAAATCGTATGCTTTTGGATCCGTACATGAAGCAACAGTCTACTGAAAGAGAAAAGCTCTAGTGAATTAGTACAGTTCAAGCAATCCATTTGAGGAGATTTCACAAGGTCCTTCTGGTCCTCCAGGTCCTCCCGTCTTTGCTTGTCAGCCGTGAAAACTGTGTCACCCCTCCTTTCTACCTTCTTTGAATCTGTGGCAGTACGAAACACCAACAGTATCCTAGCATCTTCATCATCAAAGCAGATGACATACAGGTTAGTCAACTAAGCTACTGATCATGCATAATCCAGGAAAAGTTGGTAAATGAAGAATTCAAAATTACGGAACTTAGTAAATGAAGCTTCATTCTATCTAATCAAAGTAATAGGGGAAAGAATATTGACGTAAAAGTTTGTATGATTCATAAGAATTACCAGCAGAACTACAGAGATTAGAGAAGAAGACTTCTAAGGTAGTCCATCTTTTTGTGCCTCTGAAGACGTCTTGTTTTGTTCTTCCGGAGATGACTGCTTTTGTTCCTCCGATGACTGTGTTTGGCCCCAAAACATTCGAGCAAAAACAGACTGCTTTTGTTCCTCCGGATGCGTCTTGTTTAGCTCGCTTTGCTCCTTCTTTTGTTCTTCTAGAGGCTCCTCTGTAGGCGTCTTAGTTTGCTCCTTCTTTTGGTCCTCTAAAGGTGTCTTGTTTTGCTCCTTCCTGTGTTCCTCCGGAGCCATCTTGTTTTGTTCCTCTGTAGGTGGTGTAGGCAGTGTAGGCAGATTCACAAGGTGCCGGAGTTTCTGTAAATTTTGAGTTATCTCTGTCAAAAGTTTTGTTCCTTCACTATGTTTCTCAAGTGACTTAGCAGCATACTCTAGGAATCCAGTGTCTGATTCAAGAGCCTTCACCCTATCACTAAGATGGGACAATAGGGACAATTGTCTTGTTAGGGCAGCTTTGTTTCCATTTCCTGCAGTACCAGAAACAGTAAGTATTCCTTTTTCGAAGATTCAAAACAGTTATTCATACTCATTTTAAACTTTTATGGTTGTATGTTTTACCTATCTCATCCTCATTCAGACCATCCGGCAAGGAAAACCCATTAGATGACAAGTTTGATAAGTTTCTCTTGTCTAGTTTCTTGAGCCGCCCAAGGAGGTAGGTCTTCTCCCCTTTCAGTGGTTTCAAACTTTCAGCAAGGGCAGTGTCGACTGCATTCTCCTCCTTTGCTGACCCAGCTTGATCATTTTGCGCGTTGTTTGCGCTTGAAGAATTACCAGATTCAGCAGCCTCATCTTGGTCCTTGTAGACAAATTCCTTCAATAATCCATATTTTTCCCTATAAGCCTCTATTTCAGCCTCTAAAACCCTCATATCATCTTCTCTCTTGGCAAGCAAGTCATATGTTGCTTCCAGGGCTTCTTGGTCATACTCCGCCTGCTCCTCCATCATTCTCTGATACTGCAATGCCTCCATCTGAACAGCAGCCTTCTCTGCTTGTAGCCTTGTGATCATAGCCATTGCCTCGTCAGCTGCTACAGCTGAAGCACTTCTTTCTTCGTCAAGTTCCATGTACAGAGCCATTAGGGACTTCTTGTCCAAGCGAACCTGTCTCTTCAGACGTTGCAAAATTGAATCACAATCCGTATCATTTGGAAGATTTCCATCAACCGATTCCAAAACAAACTCGCTCTTTTCAAGTGGTGATTTCTTTGAGATCCTCATAGCCACCCTAGGACTATTTTGAGCTGAATCTGTTAGTGGTATTCCAAAGAACTTGTTTCCTCTACCAAATAGGGGAGTCCTATTAGCATCATCAGTTAATTCATCACCTTCTGCCAATAGTGGCAGTGTAGCAGCTTTCGGATCTTCCTTTTCTGCACACACAAAAATTCCATCCCCTAAATCATTTCATGCTTGGAAAACACATATCCATAAACTTACTGTTAAGAGCTATTGGAATTATGATTAGCTTAAACTCTTCATAAGCATAGGTGACTAGTGAAGATACCAAAGTAAATATGTGTTTAGGGGACTCACGATTTTTTGAGTGTGCTCCATACTCATCCTCTGGAAGCTCGGACTCATTTTCAGACATAAACTTGAGTTCTGAGTATCGAATAGGGGGCAAGTCCAAACCAGGAGCATCATCATTTTTCCCTAAGGGTGCTCGTGGAGAAGGTGTAGGAGCCTGCGCAAGCGCGGTTACATTTTTCCCTTTGGGGTAGGAGGGAGACTGACTCAACTTCAATGGCGCACCGCAACACGAACACCCTATAGTCATGCTGTCCCTACTCTTCTCAATGGTCCCTGCATCCTCCCATGTCCTTGCTGCAGGCACACTCAGCTGAATTTGATGTTGATCATCCTCCACAAAGCACTCAAGATCCTTGTGCAGGATCCCAACTAGGGACTTGTATGTGTCGAAATCAGACTCTTTCTCGGTTGCAAATGAAAGAAGACATGCCTCACACATCTTTCTTATGTCAGATAGCCTCTTGTGGTTGTGGCAGTAAGCAAGGTAGGAAACATCTTTCTTGTGAGATTCACATATGGAATCATTGTAATAGAAATCACGACCTCTGTTAACGAGAATGTGATCGATCTTGGTGCAAAGCCAGCAGGGAGTTGTGAGCTCAAATAACTTGGCAAACTCATTGGCAAGAAACGCAACAAAGCCATCAAGGAAGAGCAGAATGATCAAGACCCATTCGAGCACAGCATAGACCATGAAACGTGGGAGCTGTCCCATGTTTTGCTCCACAAATAGGGTGAAGCGTCCCTTTGCCATTGTCTTCTTGTTTGAACTCATGAAACAAACGTATAATACCAAGAACTTTTGGCGGGTTTAGATTGAAAACTGAAGGGGGTTACGAACATGGAGTCGAAAAATGAGAGTGCTCAGAGGCTGATGAGATGGAAGATCATGACCTTTGTGCCTAGATCATGACCTTTCCTCTATTCCTGTTGTGTGTTTGAGTCTAAGGAGAAGGGTAATGTTCCAAATCAAGGTTTTAAGTTTTGGGTGGTGGAATTCATTTGCCTACATATAGAAAACAAGCTTGGGAAAAATGGCGGTTCCTAGGCTAATTATGTACCTGAAATAACGGTCTATCATGCACAATCCAACCAATTGGATAAGAAAAACGTCAGCGTTTCCCTGGGAACAGAGTTAAACCACTGATTTACCATACTCGAGCTTTCTGTTCCAGAAGAGATTTTAGGTTAGAATAGCCTGTCATGATAAGATGTGCCTTCCATTATGGTTGATCATGGTCCTTTTCTGTTTTCCTTTTTCTTTTTTAATTTTTAAAGATCAAAGAGTTAATTTCATATTACAAACGTAAGCTCGTATTGATGAAAGAAAAGGTTCATTCAAGGAAAAATGGGTTACCGAAGAGAGTAATTTCTTTTGTTCAAATATAAATAACTATTATCGTAAGATTTATTCCATTACATAAAAAGGCTGCCTGAAGGTTACTAACTACTTGCTGATCTCTTACAAAGACAGTAACTACTTAGCCTAATAATCAAAGAAGGTCAATGAAACACAAGCAACTGTAAAGGTGCTAGCCTGAAGACAAAACATTTGCAGACATATAAGGAGATCTGCTCCCCTGGACCTGAAGAAACCAGTTGATTCGATGAGTATAATCTCGCTCTTGCTTTGATATATAACAGAAAGAACATCTTGATGACATTTGCAATTATTCAAGAAGTGGATATTTAGATGGGTTCAATACCTGCAATAAACTGGTAGGAATTTGGATAAAACCCTGCAGCAGAAGATTGACCTTTTCCAGAGTGCCTTGTGGAACAGGTGTTATAACATATAGCAAGCCTTTGAGTGTGTCAATGCTCCTCACAATTCCTAGTTCAACAGGCATCAAACAAATGGTAGCATCAGAACATCTGGTTGTTTTCACTTTTCACACCAAAATAAAAGAATAAATATAACCAGAATCAGATAAACATCCATGGATCATTCAAACAAATAAACTTTTCAAGAAATAAATTTTGTCTTTGGAACTACATTACTGTTTTTTTTGGAAAATCTATCATTTAATCCAGAATTCCAGACACACAAGAGCCGGAATATATAAAACAATGAGCGCTCACGAACCTTCACACACTCAATCAGATAATTGTGGCAGCATGAAGTTGCAAAAGTAACTTACCAAGACCAAAACACCAAGGTAAATCTTTTGGGCCTTCAGAGCTAGCGGCCAAGCCAACAATGCTTCCATTCAAACTGTAGAAGATCTCAGTACCTGGAACCTAGCACAGAAGAATTTTACTATTATAGACATTGATCACAAGTCCCATGTTGACACATAATCAAAATCCATGAATGTCCTTCAAAAACAGGAATAGTCTAAAATCGAGTAGTAATGTCAAACACCAAGATTGAATGGCCACAATATGCAGTGAGTCAATCAACTGTTAGAACTAACCTGACAATGGAGATGTCTAATCTTAATGCTAGATATGGGAACTTCATAAGGAGGGTGAGATGCCAAAGCATGAGCTAGTTCTTTGATTGTAGAAATGTTCAAGTTACTTGAAAAGCACTGCCTGAAATAAGCCATTAAACGTATATCGCGCAGAAGCCTTGCATCCTTTTGGACTAGAACCCTGCAACATAATGCAGATGAGATATAGACAGAACCCAGCATTCTCATCTTCTAGAAAGCATATGCTACTTATGAAAGCACAAAAAGCTAAATAAACAATTGCATCAAATGATATTTCAGACTTCAATCAACAACAATCATGTCCTACAAGTTCTTTTCAAGTACAAAACTTTGGCACTTAGGCTAGAACAAATAGGTCAAGGGAAAGATGAACACTAAATAATAATGAACCTAGTAGTTAAAAAGAAAAAAAAAAAAAAAAAGGAAAAAAAAGTAAGGAAAAGAAAATACCATTGATGAATCTACTCACAAGGTGGGTAAGCAAAAACTGTACTAATGAGATGCATTCAAGTAGAACTTTCCAAAAAAAAGATGCATTCAACAAAAAAGATGCATTCAAGTATTCCAGACAGTATAGAAGACAGAGAGCTTACGATCTATTCAAAGAGTCCTGGCGAGCTGAACTGATCTCTGTTAGATTTATCATACCATCATAATCCTCATCTAACCAGAATGCCCCATCTGGTAGATTCTTACTCTGAGCAGATATGTTTATTTTAACAACATGGGTAGGGGAAATATACTTTAGCATATCCACCAAAAGATCATAACCAATACCTAAAACACAAGAGGAAGGAATAAATCAATTATAGTATTCTATATACAGCCCAAAACCTCATCAAAGAAGAATCACAAGCTAGCCACTTGGGCCTTGGCTGAAATAGTTCATGACCAGGGTGGAACTTCAGTAAGTGTTAATTCAAATCTCACTGGGAAACAGATTAAGTATTGCATCTAAAAGGGGCCAATTAAACCAAGCTAAACACCATACCTTTCACCCATCCAGGTGTATTCACAACGAGAGGCAATCCAATATTACTCGAATCATCACTGTTGCAATACTCCTTGCGATAGTCATCATATAAAGCAAATATGCAATTTAAGTATGTTGTTGGATTTCTTTTCGAAGAAACATCGCCAAAGAACAAACATCTGATGGACAGAGACAACATATCAGTCATCAGGATCAAATAACTTGTATTTAAAAAGATCTCATGTATTGAACATGTAATGTGGGTCATGAACTGGTAACCGTTGTCTTAACATTAACTCCAAACTCCATTTCATGCAGTCTTTGCCATCTCAATTGCCACATACAGTAGTGGTGACTACAGAGGCAAACTGAACCTTACTAACCCCCAAGTGTCCATACCAATCAACTAGCTCCTAAGAACTTCAACTGTTCCACATCTATAAGGCGTCAACTCTACTATATCGTCGATGAAACAAACTCGGATCTTCCCATTTCTAAAGGTAGAATAACGAAAAACTCAACAAACCTTGTCTCGGTAACAAAATGCATTTCAGTAAAAGAAGAAACCAACAATGCATAACAACTCTAACAGCCTAAAAACCATAACCATTCTACTCCCGAGTAAAAAAAATACATAGCTAGGAATATAAACACTACATACCTCTCTGCCGTCTTCATATGTGGGATTGTCAAATCTATATCCAACCAAGCAAAAATAAAACAACAACAATTAGCAAAACCTCCACCCAGAAAAAAAAAAAAAAAAAAAAATTAGCAGAAACTAAAGAAACAATTACCTGGAGTAACTTCATCTACCACAGTGAGAGATAGAAACCCAGGAGGACTAAACTCAGGTTGACCAACATCAGTATCCAAGTACCCAACTTTCTTATACCTGTTAACAAAAAGCACCAAACTTTAATATTTCTAAACGCAAAAGACTAAAACTTGAGTACAAATTTGAAGTGAGCAGCTGACCGGAGGAGAAGAGTGTTGAGGAGGTAGCGGGAGAAGGTGGACTTTCCGCAGTTCTTGGCGCCGCAGACTAAGACAATAGGCGGCAGCGAAGTGAGGGAGCCGTGTGCGACGGCTTCGGCGGCGGAGGACCATTCCGGCGGTATGTATATGTTCGGCGACGGGTTCTCGGGTCCTGAAATTGAAGCCATTCGGTTCGGGTTGGTTTACTGTGTGCTTTTGAAGTTGTGTGAAGCAGCGGCTTTTGAAATTTATATGTTTTTTCTCAATGAAATACGCATGGGCTCGGGTCATGCACTCATGCTACGTGTATGTTTTCCGGAGTCATTGGGGTGCAAGTGGTCCAGTGATCGAACGTTAAAGAATGAAATTCCCTAATTCGATATTGATTCACGAAGTTGTTAAAGTAGTCACAATGTTGCAAATGTATATATTGGAGGAGAGCTGTTTCCACCTGTGTATTACGAGTATCCTCACGTAAAAGTAATACTAAGATCAGGTCTTCAATCATATCACATTAATTAAACGGATGATACGTTTAATCATTCTTAAGAATATCACGTGTCGCTAATATTAGTCGAGTTCAATAACATTGTTTCATTTAGGCTAAGCTGAACGGGGAATTGAACCAATCAACAACATATCCTTCATATGTGGACCAACCATGTTAATTTGGTGATAAATTTCCCAAGGTGATAGTCAAATGATTCTCGATTCAGTTTATTTTTACAAAATAATTTCTCTATTTGGCGATCACTCGGTTCTTGATTCAATTATCAAAATGTTAAATATGTGATGTATAACAATTTTTAAATTCAATGGTTAGATGACTTTCGATTCAGTTAGTTTTTCGTAAATTGTCAAAGATCAGTTACGTTTTCGCAAATTGTCAAATATCGGTCATATAATAATTTCTCTATCTAAGGGTCCAAGATATAGCCAACTTTTGGTAAAATGTCAAACAAGCGTTATATTATAATGTCTCAATTTGATGTTCATACCTTTTTCCGTCGATCCGGTTAACTATCTTACAAAAATGTGAACAACAGTATAACACATTGTATCATAGTTTTCTATTTTAACAATGTGACGACATTCAATTCATTCAACTCTATCGAGAATTCCAAAAAAGACATAAAACACACACGAATGATACCACAGAATTACTTTTCAATTCCAACTAAAAAAGAAACAAAATCATCCCATCATTCTTTGAAAAGAAACAACTCCATTGGCACAGTATCTTCATTCTACTACTCTAGTCGCCGGCCAACTCCCTCTCCCCACCTCTGGTTGGTGCGGTTAAAACTCAAAAGCGTTTTCCCGATCTGCCACACCCATCTAATCTTACGCCACGTGTCCACCCCACCACCCATCTCTTTCAATTTAAAAAACCAACACACTTACACAGCGGAACGTTGACCAAGAGTCAAACCCCTCTCGTCGCTCAGATCAGACGGCCTCAAATCCCAAGCCTTCTCTGTCTCACCGGGGCGCCAAAAACCCCCAAAAAAAAAAGCCCGATAAAAATCGAAACCGGAGAGAGAGAGAGCAAGAGAGCTTCAGTAGCTTAAGCTGGAGTGACCAGATTGGCAGAAACGATGGAGCTCCAGAACACTGTGAAAGATGCCCTAAACGCACTGTACCATCATCCCGACGACGCCGTTCGGATGGAAGCCGATCGCTTTCTGCAGAATTTCCAGAAAACCCTAGACGCCTGGCAGGTACTTTAGATTTGGATTCTCTTTCAGCTTTTGTGAGGTGTTGATCGGTGAGTGTTGCGTTCGAATTTGATTAGGTTTAGTTTTGAGTAATCTGAATCGAGCGGTGTGAAAAGGAAGTGGTTTTGTGATTGCTCAGGTGATTTTTTATGTGTGGAAATTTTGAAATTGGAAAGAAAACGGTGAATTTTGATGTTCCGTGTTTAGGCTTTGTGGAATTTACAGGCGTAATTTTTGTGTGTGTGTTTTTTTTAAAGATTTTCCGAAGTTTGTTTCGGTTACTTTGTGGAGAATATGATTATTACTTGTGTGTTTGTATTGCATTTTCTGAGTTGATTTTATCACTGCAGCTATCTCTTTATTGTATTGACTCATTGTAGAAGCTCTAATGTGCTGCTATTCGATTAGGTTGCTGATAACTTGCTTCACGACTCCACTAGCAATCTGGAAACTTTGATATTTTGCTCCCAGACCCTTAGAAGCAAGGTAATTTGCTTTCCCTATTGGTTTCTGCTTTTTTCTTAGGTTGCCGGTGATGTTTAAGATGCAGTGGTCAAAATTTGTGAACATTATGTAGGTTATGATGGCTGCTTTGGTTTTTGATTGTTGGTTCGTTTTTTATCTTCTCCAGGTACAACGAGATTTTGAAGAACTACCTTCTGAAGCTTTTCGCCCATTGCGCGATTCCTTAAATGTGAGTGAGCGTCCCTTATCACGTTTCTTGTTGTTGAATTAATTTTTATATGTAGAGTTGCTGAATTTGTACGTATACATTTATTGGGTGCCATATTACTTGATAAACCTCTAGAACAAACCCTATATTGATATATCAAAATGATGGGATGGTTTGATAGGAAGGGAGTAAAAGGGCTCCAAAGGAAGTTTAGACTTCATCTCAGTTCCCGTGAATAGTGATTAGGTTCTCCTCTTGTAGGATTCTTACAAGTTTAACATAGCTGTTTATCACTCATAGTGGGTTGCCCTTATGTTCTCACCTAGCTTACTGATTTTGTCTTGTACTTTTTTTTTGTTTGCTTATTTATTGTCTTCGGATAGTGTCTTAACTTTAACAGTATCTTGTTCATGGATGTTTTAATTGCAGAACTTATTGAGAGAGTTCCATAAGGGTGCCCCTAAAGTCAGAACTCAGGTATTAACCAGGAGCTACATGGACATTCATTCATTAAATAATTTTATAACCCTAAGAGCCAAGAGGATATTATTCTGAATAGCTTGCCTTTGTAGATTAGCATTGCTGTTGCTGCTCTGGCTGTACACGTTCCTGCTGAAGATTGGGGGGATGGTGGTATAGTAAACTGGCTTCGGGATGAGATGAATTCACATCCAGAATATATACCCGGATTTTTAGAGTTACTGACAGTTTTGCCTGAGGTATGTATGCTATATATATATATTAGTTAGATATTTTACCTTTTATATTTTGCACTGTAGGCGACTGATTGCAATATAATTAATGTGTTGGTCCATGTTAAATGTTGAAGATACTTCATAAAAATTAAGTAATGCCACATGGTAGTTATTGGTTGGTCTGTAGACTGAAAAGGTTGTCATAGTGGTTTTGAGTTTGGTTCCACTCTGGCATGTGGAGTACCAGATATCTGAGGCCTGATGAATAGATTAAGTGCAGTAAAATGGGTGTTATCTATAGCTACAACATCGCAATACTCACAAAAAAAAAATATGGAAAAAAATAAATAAATAAAAATGAAAGAAGAAGAGAAGATGTGTCAATAATAATAATGTTGCTGGGAAATACTTGTCCTGTACTCAGAACAGTTACTATTTGACACCATATATGTTCTTGGGTCTTTTCACTTAACTGAGGACTTTCATTTATTCCAAAACATTATCATGTTGTTATTAGTGGTCTCATATATGTCCCAAATAATGTACTACGTGCATGCTCGTGCCTACTTTTTCGCACGTTCCTGACTTTTCTATATCTCTGTACAATCAGGAAGTATTCAACTACAAGATAGCAGCTCGCCCGGAAAGACGCCGGCAATTCGAGAAAGAACTTACTTCTCAAATGGAGGTTGCTCTTAACATATTGACAGCATGTTTG
>NC_020495.1:10866074-10886404 GCF_000184155.1 Fragaria vesca subsp. vesca | reverse complement strand
CTCTCTCTCTCTCTCTCTCTCTCTCTCTCTCTCTCTCTCTCTCTCTCTATATATATATATATATATATATATATATGATTATATGTATGTGTATGTGTATATTCATAAATCATAATCCTACAAATTTACTTTGGGTGTATACTTGAGAGTAGGGTCTCATTTCTTTTAAGTCTTGGTTTCCTGTACCTGTCTAGACTATATGTAATGTGCCAACCAAGATGAATTTTTAGGATTCAATATGTGGTGGTGAGAAATGACACCAAACATGGTGCATTTTGGAGGCAGGTCTTTTAAAGACAAAATCCATATGCTGGGGTCTTACAGCTGTTTTACAAGGATTTATATGTGATCTAATTTGTGAAATTTAATTATGGAGCGTCTGAAATTTCTATGAGTTTAGGGTTTAGCATGCTGAAGACATACGTGAATCACTTATATGTGGACTGTTTATCAGATTCTTCTAATTGGATTTAGGGTTTAGCATGCTGAAGACATTCTGACATTGTATGAAGATGTCAGCATGCTTTTGATTGAGCATGAAATAAAAATATAAAAAATTGTGGCCACATTTGTCTCTCAACTTGTGTAAGTATATGGGTACGCGGTTACCTTGTCACATCAGTTGTGATATGTTCTTTTAAGTACTATTTTTTGTGTAGTTAGTGGATATTTATATCTTAGTCACAGTTTACATTTTGTTGGTTGTCTGAATGATATATTTTAATTCTCACTTAGGGGTTTAGTGGAGATAAAAATAAAAATTCATGGTATTTGGTTAAAATTATATTGGTCTATCCCTGTTTCTATTTCTCTCTATTTTTTTCCTGCAAATGTATTCAGTCTTCCTTGAGAAAATTGAATAGAGAAAGTCTTGGTTTTTAACTTCTGTTCGTTTCAGGATCCCTGGATCTATTCTTGCATCTCACCCATTGGTGCTCACAGCTCTTTCCAGCTTGAATTCTGAATTCGTTTCAGAGGCAGCTGTAAACGGTAAAACAACTTGAATTTTTTTATCTTTTAAGGGAACTCTTTAGTACTTCTATGCTTTTGGGTTGTTTTTCTTTAATGGTTTCGAAACTGCAATGCAACAACCAGAAACATTTGTTTCTGGTTTGTCATAGAATATTGATTTTCTTTTTGGCCGTTGTGTTTGGAAATAGAAGGAATTTACATAAATTAAGTTCGGCCTTCCCTAGTTTGACATGGTTTTTGAGCTGAATATGTTGTTTCCCTTCTCCTTTTCTGTTGCAGTTATTTCCGAGTTGATACACTATACAACATCTAGAGAATCTGGTGGTGTGCAAGTTCAAATGCCTCTAATTCAAGTCATTGTTCCCCAAGTGATGAATCTCAAGGCACAGCTTAGAGACTCTTCCAAGGTATTGCATACAGAATTCTACTAGTGTGTGTGTGTGTGTGTTTATTTTTTTTATTTTTTTATTTTTTTTATAGGGAAGGGATTGTAATATGTAGTTCAATGGATAAGAATCATCAATTGCTAGCTTCTTTCCATGAATACAATGCCCTACTTATATTTATTAAGACATGTTCGGCATTTGGTCTGGATTTTCCCCCTAAAGTTATCTTGTTTCAGAATCATGTTTCAAATTCTCATTTGAGTTGGCGAGTATGTTGAGTTGATTTAGGCACTGTTAGCATGTGTTCTGTTCAACCTAATAATGTTTTAAGTGACTTGCCGAACTATTTTGAACATTAGTTTTTTGTTTTTAATTTCATTGCAATAAATATAGAACTTATTAGATTTTATCATATGATCTTTCACAAGAGAAGATTAATGATACATGAAGTCTTGAACTCTTTTTCATTCTGCTGAACTCGATCAAAAAAATAATTGGAGGTAAAAGCCTGATCTTTATTTTCCAAAAGAGAAGAATCCGATAAACAGTTTACCTTAACATTTTAATTGATTGCAAAGAACACATTCTTTTCTTGATTATTTTCATTATTTTCTTCAAGGATGAAGAAGATGTGAAGGCTATTGCTCGATTATTTGCTGACATGGGGGATTCATACGTCGACCTGATTGCAACTGGTATAAATATTTCTCATCTGCCAAACAGCCCTCCCATGAAATGTTGAATGCTTTTCACCTTTTATGAGATATCATGAGGAGGCACAGTTGATAATGAAATCATGATTCTATTTGTGCTATTGATATTTCAAACTATTTGATAGATTCCTTTCTGGTTATAATCTGTTCAGGTTCTGATGAATCAAAGTTGATTGTACAAGCATTATTGGAAGTTGCTGCACATCCAGAATATTATATTGCTTCCATGACATTCAATTTTTGGCATAGTCTTCAGGTGACCTTGACAAGAAGGTGAATCATTTTGGAACTATGCAGTCCTTTGGTTAGGCCTTTAGATAATTGAAGTAATGAACCCAATCTTATATTTCAAGTATTGAAGCAATGGATCTAATCTTATTTTCTAGGGATTCTTATATTTCATTGGGTAATGAATTCTCCATTGAAGCTGAGCAAAACAGAAGACTGCATATATTCCGCCCGGCTTATGAGTCGCTCGTATCTTTGGTAAGTGATTCTGCTTCCAATTAATGGTTCACCTTGTTCACCTAGACACACACTTACTGTATTGCTTTTATCGCAACATTCTTTCGACAAACCGACAAACCTTTGATCTTCTTTACAAGGAGTGCAATCTTTACATCCATTTTCTCACATAATTAAACAGTTCTAACTGATTTAGAAATAATTTGCTCATTCCTTATAAAAGGGAATTGGACAGATTAAACATCAATAGTGGGAGAAGCAATGAAATACCAGGATTACAGTTTTCTTGTAACTTTCTCTAGAAGAACATTCCTCTATTGTACACAACTTTAGAGACTGGAACTTTTTGCAGGTTAGCTTCCGAATTCAATATCCTCGAGATTATCAAGACCTGTCATATGAGGACCTTAAGGAGTTCAAGCAGACTAGATACGGTAATTCCTCATTGTTTGCTTTGGTGTAATACTTTTATTTAGTATTGGCTAAAATCTCTCTGGCAAGTTGCAATTTTGAAATAAGGTGTAGTTGCCTAGCCTTGTTGATGAGACCTGGGATGTAGCATGTCATCTTGTCTAACTGAACTTGAATTGTTGACAGCTGTTGCGGATGTTTTAATTGACGCAGCATCAGTTTTAGGAGGTGATGCGGCACTGAGAATTCTTTACATGAAACTTGATGAGGTGTGTGTCAATTTGACCGAGCTCTAATACACTTGCTATCATTATGTAATTTTAAGTATGAAACTAATTTACTTAAGTTCTTGTTTATTCTGAAGTTCTTGCTTTTAGATTTAAGTTATAAGTTTAAGTTTATCAATTTTACTCTAAACTCTTTGCACTCATTTTAAAATTTATTTTCCTGTTTATTCTGAAGTTCATTAATATCAGTTGGATTCATCTTTTTTGGCATGTTTATCTGAGTAATGGGACCACTGAAATTCTATTACCGCTAATGAACCTTAGTTTGAAAATGTAATTAAAAGATCAAGGAATGATCCTTTGCTGCTCTGGTGATTTCAAAGATGTAATGCATGATTTCGAAGATTATTTATTTAGCATTCTTCTGATATACTGTTGGTTTTAGATGTGTTAGATACTTCTGTCATCATGTTGAATAATTTTTTCTTCAATTATTAAAGGCCGCAGCCTGCTGTCAGAATGAAGAAAGTGAATGGCGCCCAGCAGAAGCTGCTTTATTTGGCATCCGGGCTATATCAAGTTATGTATCTGTAGTGGAAGCTGAAGTAATGCCTAAGGTATAATGTCTTTTGACTTCTCCTGTACCTTTTCCTTACTGAAGGTATGATTGTGTTACCTTTGTTTTCGTTAGAATTTTGAAGTATAATGCTGTCCGTTGATGCTCTCTATACTAAAAATTTATTACTGATACAACTCCCACTTGATTTTACTTTGCAGTATCTGCATAAGCTATTACTGAATCCAAGCTTATGTGATTTATGCATCTCAAACATCTTTTCATTGACACTGTAGTAACGTTTTTGGTTAAATGTCAAAATAGAATCCTATATAATCTTATGTGGTGTGCTGCTATGAATATATCGTATTGGAAGATGTTTTGAGATGATCTGTTAGCATAAGCTCTTAAATTTATTTATTATTGTTATCCTTATTAGTATGTTTATGTTGTGATTTTTGTTTTTTTGTTTTTCTAATGAACAGGTCATGGGCAGACTACTAAAACTACCTCAGCATCCCCAACTTCTTCAGACAGGTAAGCTAGTCTTCAGTAGAACTGATTTGTCTTTTACTACTCTCTCCCACCCCCTTTTTTTTTTTTTTAAGATGATGAAGTTGTTAATTAGAGTTGAGGAATTTGCTACATGTTTACTCAAAAATGATATTTATCAAATAAAACTTGCTTTTTCTTTAATTCCTACATCCTACTTCTCGCAATAATAAGGTATACTTAATGCATGTTTCCTTATTGAGTTTGCAGTGTGCTTAACAATAGGAGCTTATTCAAAATGGCTTGATGCGGCATCTGGTGGACTCTCTATACTGCCTTCAGTTATAGATGTCCTCATGAATGGCCTTGCTAAATCTGAAGATTCTGCAGCAGCTGCAGCTTTGGCATTTCGGCAGATCTGTGATGGTAAGAAGATTTCTTAGTTACTGCAATTTCTTCCACTTTGATTTTTTTCCTTGGTGGGCTACAAACTCATAATACCATTGTGTAAAGATTTTAGGTATAAGAATAATACTTGTTTGGTTTTAAGATTCATTGTATAGATCACCTTTATTTCTTTCTGCAAATTGGGAGTCTTGTGTCTGGGTCTGTATGAATTATATTGACCATGTGCTTGTCTCTCTCCCTCTCTATATTTAGATTGCCGGTTAAAGCTCTGTGGATGTTTGGAAGGCCTTTTTAATATATATCACAGGGCAGTGAATGGTGAAGGTACTTTGAAAGTCTGTGCTGACGATTCATTGCATCTAGTTGAAGCTTTAAGGTGACGTGTTTCTGCAAGAATTTTGAAAAGTGCATTGCTTGATGAATCTGGTTTAGCATGGTCCAGTTAATCTGAACTTCTGTTGAACTCTCTTCCGCAGCAAGGTCATTAGTGAACTTCCCCCAGACCAAGCTAAAAGGGCTCTTGAGGCCTTGTGTTTGCCAGTCGTTAGTCCTTTACAGGTGAGTTTCGTTTTCAGTAGTCATTAATCCTTTGTGAATGTGGAAACTGAACTAATGCTATGAACAACCAGGAAGTTCTTAGCCAAGCGCCAGAGATGCTAAATAACAGGCCTGCTCGTGATTTCACAGTTCATATTGATCGGTTTGGGTACATCTTTAGGTGTGATCACTACCTTATTACTATGCTTGTTGGTTTACTTATTTATCTAATTATAAATTTTGTCATTGAAATGTTCTAAACATGGAATTATATCAATTCCAGATATGTAACTCATGCAGAAGCTGTGGCAGATGCAGTCCAGAGGCTTTGGCCAATTTTCAAAGCCATATTTGAACTGTTAGTATTCACACATTCTTATTGCGGCAACAAGTATCCTATCTCATCTCCTATTAGTGTTCTGAACTAATAATTTGATTGGTTCTGGTGTAGTCGTGCTTGGGACATGCGGACAATGGAGTCTATTTGCCGAGCTTGCAAATACGCTGTGAGTTAACTGATCTCCTTTTTAAATTCAACTGTGAGAACACGGTGGTTTTTCTCTTTTATCATATCTTCTACTTCTATTCATTCTTTCTATTCTTTTCTGTTACTCGCGCTCTTTAGGTGAGAACTTCTGGAAGGTGCATGGGAACTACAATTGGAGAGATGCTAGAGAAGATTCAAGAATTATTTAAACAGCATCACCAACCATGCTTTCTTTATCTCTCTAGTGAAGTTATAAAGGTACGTTATTCTCACAAAAGAAAATGATTGTGTTCTTATGTTATCATTTCCTTCTAATTTGTTGTTCTACTAATTGAGCATTTGGTTCTTCATCTGTTGTAGATATTTGGCTCAGACCCGTCGTGTGCTGATTATTTGAGAAATTTGATTGAATCACTATTTCAGCATACAACACGTATTCTCACGAGCATCCAAGTAAGGTTACATTCAGATATATTTAGCTTTCTTTTATAGTAATGGATTGGCAAGTTGACTTACATACAAGCGTTGCAGGAATTTACTTCCAGACCAGATATAGCAGATGATTGCTTTCTACTGGCGTCAAGATGCATCCGTTATTGTCCGCACTTGTTTATTCCTTCTGCAGCATTTCCAGCGTTAGTAGATTGCTCCTTGATTGGAATAACAGTACAACACAGGTGGAGTCTCTTTTTCTCTCCATCTGTATTAGCTGGTGTCTGTAATATTTTTTTAGCCAAATATAGTAGCATGAGCGCTTATTTTAAAACTTTTAATGCCGGCCCATTAGCTTCAAAAAGTTACCTAGCAGTAACAGAAGCAGCATTTCATTTACATAAAGATTGAATGAATGATACTTCGAAAATTCCATGGAATTGTAGGCTGTCATTGTGCATATCAAGTATCTTCGTTTAGGCACCTGGATTTTAATTTTTGTACTTCTCTTCTTGGCAGGGAGGCGTCAAATTCAATATTGACCTTCTTATCAGATATATTTGATCATGCAAACTCCACTGAGGGGGCAATATACTCACCCATCAGGGATACTGTAATTATTCCTCGAGGACCCAGCATGGCAAGAGTTTTGATTGCTGCATTAACAGGAGCAATTCCAAGCTCTCGCCTAGAAAATGTAGTTTGTCTTGCTCATATTTACCATATATGCTAACATTGATAGGAATGCATAATTTGTGTTTGGAATTTGATTATCCCTCCATCAATGCACAGGTAACTTATGCACTACTATCACTATCTCGAACATATGGGGCACAGTCAGTGGAGTGGGCCAGGGGGAGTGTTTCATTAATTCCTTCGACGGCTGTGACAGAAGTTGAGCGTGCAAGGTTTTTACAGGCATTGGCAGATGCTGCAGCTGGGGTTAATGTCAATTCCCTTTCAGTTCCACTCGAGGAGCTATCAGATGTTTGCCGGCGTAACCGAACAGTCATGGATATTGTTCAAGGAGCTTTGAGGCCGACATGAATTGAATATAGCAGCTGTATCATAAGAGAAAGGAATATGTCATCAGAGGGGCCATTTTTCTTAGGCCTCTCCCCCTGTCGGTAAAATGAGTTTTATCTGTTGCGTGAATTTGTTTTCATTATTTTTTTTTTCTCTGGATTTACTTTGATTCTCCACATTTTAAGGAGAGTCAATGCCCTTTTACATAGGGTGGGGAGGGAGAAGAATGGTGGTATCTGTATTTTGAGTGATTTCCTTGGCGTTGTCATTTTTGGGGTTAAGATGACATGGTATAGAGAGCTGTAGATTAATACAAGGAAAGAAATTGTAGGCATTCTTTAGGAGAGAGAGAGTATTCCATCCTTTCATGTTATTGAAATATTGGAAGCTGTGGATAGTTGGGTTTAGTCTAGCGGGTTGTACAAATTGATTATTGAAAGCATTGTCAATTTGATTCTCATATTGTAATAGAAACATTCCAGTTGGTTTCGGTTTTCTCAAAGATCACGAGTCATATTCGCATGGATTGTGTTACACGAGTATATAACTATATATGCAAATAGCCTTGGCAGCAGTGGTGTTCACCAAATTTTGAGAAAATGGCAATATTAATATATGAGAAAATATAAAGTTTGGTATATAAACCTCTAAATCTCAAAATTAGAATCTGTAGTAAGCTAGCCTCTTTTAATTTTCTTTTTTTGAAGGGTGGACAATCCAGCCCGCTAAGGCCCAGCCCACATAGAGCCGCCTAGGCCCACCTCCTCTGCGCCTAGCCCGCGGTAATTCTTTGAGCGTTAAAAAGTTGTTTTTTGAAAACCAGTAAACCAGGGTAGGGAAGTGGCATTGACGAACGTCAAAGGGCGCGTCGCGACTACCAGTCAACCTCACCCGCCTAGCCTCCATGATATAACCAACTTTTTACAGTTGCTACTTGCTAATCTCTCTCCCTCTCTCTCTTTCTCTCTCTAGAAACCCAGCAAAATGTAGAGAGAGAAAGCTCCACCAATCAATCAACCATGGTGTCCTCATCTCAGAACAGCAATAAAAGCCTCCATTCCCTCCTCGCCGCAAGGCTCACCAACCTCACAATCCCGCCTTCCTCCTCCTCCTCATCTCCGCCTCAAGACTTCGACTTCAACGACGTCTTCGGCCCCCCAACCGCCTCCAGCGACGCCGCGCCGCCGCCTTTGCTAGTCATCCACAACCGCTCCCACTCCTTCGTCGGCCCCTCCCCGCGCTTCACCCCCACCTCCTCCTCCTTCCTCCGCCCCTTCGCCGCCGAATCCGACTCTGATGAAGACGAAAACGACGCCGTTTCCGAGAAAGATGAGGAACCGGCGGTGCGGAAGTTCGGGCCTTCGGATTTTGAGATTCTCAGAGTCGTCGGGAGGGGCGCGTTCGGGAAGGTGTTTCAGGTGAGGAAGAAGAGGTGTGATGGTGAGGAAGATGGCGATGGGCTTTATGCTATGAAGGTTATGAAGAAGGAGACTGTGATTAAAAAGAACCATGTGGATTACATGAAGGCTGAGAGAGATATTCTCACTAAAGTTGTCCACCCTTTCATTGTTCAGCTCCGCTACTCTTTTCAGGTACCTGATTTTGTTCTCTTTGATTCTGGTTTTTACTGCGTGTGTCTTTGAATTTACAGTGGTAATTCTTGTGTTGCAGACCAAGAGTAAGCTGTACCTGATTATGGATTTCATGAACGGAGGGCATCTGTTCTATCATTTGTACCGGCAGCGGATATTCAGGTGATTGATTATGTGGTTTTTTGAGTATATGAAGAGATTTTTTTGTAGTGGCTGTGTGTGTTGATTGCGGGTGTTTTGTTGAGTAGTGAGGATCAGGCGAGGTTTTATACTGCGGAGATAGTGTCTGCTGTTTCACATCTTCACAAGTGCGGGATTGTGCATCGGGACCTTAAGCCGGAAAATGTTCTCATGGATGCTGATGGCCATGTAATTATATGTTCATTCTCATTCGCTTGCTTCTGTTATAAGAACATGCATTTTTTGCTGGGTCTTTTATGTGACTGAAACTGATACGTCTGATACAGGTGATGCTGACGGATTTTGGACTAGCAAAGGAAATTGATGAGGATAGCAGATCAAATTCAATGTGTGGAACCACGGAATATATGGCTCCGGAAATTTTGCTGTCTAAAGGGCACAACAAAGATGCAGATTGGTGGAGCATTGGCATACTTTTGTATGAGATGCTAAGTGGCCAGGTAAACCAGAGTTAACCAAAGAAAATCTTGGGAATGGTCCTCATGGAATTCATTGATATTTAAAATGGGGAATTCCTCATGAAAATATTTGATTAAAGCAAATTAGTTAGTCATATGATTCTCATGTTATTATTGATGAATACTGAAGAAGCTAGGCCTCTCTTCTGTTCTTATTCTTCTGAGATGTAACTTGGTGAAGTGTGTTAACAACTGAGGTAGTTGGTACCCTGCTAATATACGAGTCTTAGTCAAAATCATGGCCTGCATGTTGCCAACAGCCATGACCTGCATTCTAAAGTTGCCATAAGACAAATTTGGGTGTTCTCCTGGAAAATTATAAAAATAGATGACACATGAAACTGAAACTGAAACTGAATCATTCAGTTGTATGGATTTATGTTCCATGGGTACGGCTCATGTGTTCTCTTGGCAAAAGTTTGACATGATTTGCTATTTTTTCTTTCTGAACTCTGTAATTCCTTTTTTTTTTTTTTTTTTTTTTTCTTTTTTTTGCTGATTATCTTTGTTTTATGTATATTGTTTTAACAAATTTATTCCCCTTGCAGCCGCCATTTACGCATGCAAATAGAAAAAAACTTCAGGAGAGAATCATCAAAGAGAAAATTAAACTTCCACCTTACCTTACCACTGACGCTCACTCTTTGCTCAAAGGAGTCAGTACTTGCTTCCCTGATCTTCTCCTTCATATTCTTCTTCATTTTGTTAAATGAACTGCTACAAACAATTCAAAACTTCTCTTTGTTTTTGCAGTTGCTACAAAAGGAACCATCTCAAAGGTTAGGCAGTGGCCCCAGTGGAGGTGATGATATCAAACGTCATAAATGGTTTAAAACAATTAACTGGAAGAAGTTGGAGGCGAGAGAACTGCTCCCAAAGTTCAAGCCAGATGTGACTGGAAAAGACTGCACGGCCAATTTTGACCGGTGCTGGACAACAATGCCTCTAGATGACTCACCAGCTCCTACACCAACAGCGGGTGAGCATTTTCAGGGATATACTTATGTGGCACCTAACACTTGGCTTTCATCTGTATAATATGAAGGCTGCTGCTAGAAAGGATCGAACTGTGAAATTAAAAGAGCAAAAAGCTAAATGCAGAAAAGTTGATTTCAATCATGGCCCTTTCCAAATTGCCTTGTGTGTAAGGGTAAAATCTGACTTGAGTATATGTTTAGCATCTTCAGTCATGTACATTTTATTAAGCTACATGTGTCAAGCTACATGCTTTAATGCTTATTTCATATCGATCTGGTTCTGCTTTGCCCTGATTGAGCTCTTTCATAACATACAACGTAATACATCCTTTTCGCTCCGTCTTCAGTTTTAAGCTTGAAAGTTTTTTTTTTTTTCCTTTCGATTGACCAAATTTACAGAACAACAATTTAGGCTTGAAAGTTGCACCTGTTTCAGTTAGTAGCAAACAAATTAGAACTGATATATAATTATTGTTTAAGATGAAGACTCAAGCGTGTTTGGTTCATTGAAGTTATTATTAGATTTAAGTGAAAACTTACTTACATTGGATTGGGATTGATGAATCATGATATCATTGACATAGCGAAAATCGAATTTCATAGAAGTTCATGTTTTGCGTTCTCAATATTTTTGGAAAAGACTTAGGTGCCTTGGGGTATTAATACCTTGCAAGGTGTCATTATTATATTGGTCCACGTAAGTCCACATAGAACAGCATCATTAAAAAGTGGAAGACCTCAGTCAGTCACGTTAACCATACAAAGTTAACGCAACAGACGGATGGAGGCAACATCCACATACGGAGGCAAAGTCCACAGACGTGCGTTCTTCTCTGACTTCTTTGACGGAACGGAACAGCGTTCCAAAACCCTAGACGACTGTCTCTCTCTCTCTTTCGATCATTAAACCTAAACGGCTCTTTCTCTGTCTCTCTCTCAACGTCTCTTTCTATCTCTCTCTCTCTCTCTCTATCTCTTTCTTGATCAATCAATCTTGCTCATTCTATATCTGCGGCTCTCTATAACCTAGACTCACTCTCTGTAACTCTTGATCCTTCAATCTCATCGAGAGTCTTGATTATTCAATCTGATCGAGACTCTGTCTCTTCAGTATCAGTATCGATCCCATCTAATCGACAATCAGACGTTCCTGTCGCGCTGAATCTTCTCTTCTTTCGCCTAGTTCGGTGAGTTTTGTTTCTTCATGATCTTGTTTCAGTTTCATAGTCTCATGGTGTTTGTTTGATACCTTTTTTCAGTTCCCTTGTTTGATTTGTGAATCTTGTACATATTGCTTCATATAGAAAACACTACTATTTTAGGTCTTCTTTTCTATTGTCATGATTCATGATTCATTCAAAGAGGTAATATGTTAATCATAGATTTCATAGATTGTTTCATGAAAGAAGTAGTTTAACTCATGAAACTGAGTAGACCAATCAATATAACACAAGCGGTTCGTCATTTCTTAATAGGTCTGCTATTTTTTTGCTATTTTTTTGTAATTTTCTACTTTATATACAATACACATCTTACTAAAAAAGTAATCGTATATACTGATACTGAAGTCGAAACACAGGTACAACCAGCGATGGATGCGTCTGAGAATGAAAAACAGCCGAATAAGGGTGTAGAGGATGTGGCAGTAGATGTTCCCAGATTTGGATGCCTGACGATCGCCGATGTGCGAGCTTTGACCTTCGAAACAGTGGATGAGGCAGAGAGATTCCACTGTGCATATTCAACAGTAGTTGGATTTGGATGTAGGAAGGATGACAAGGGAGAGTCTAACAGTTTGATTCGGTGGAGGCAGTGGGTCTGCTGCAAGGAAGGGACTCGAGGTAAAAAGTACTTGAAAGCAGATGGTTTGAGTCGTACATTGCCAAGCTAGATTTCGGATCAATTACAATGATTGGAGTAGAGTTTATATGGTGAAGATATTCGTTCCAGAGCATAATCATGAACTAGCTACTGGGAACCAAATTGCATTCGTTCGTGCTCATCGTCATGTCAGCGAAGCAGCTTTGGCTCTGACAAACACAATGACAACGGTTTCAATCATACCATGTCACATGTATAAGTATATGGTGGAGCAGGCTGGGGGATATTTGGTAGTGGGATTCACCATGAAGGACCTCTACAACAAGCTTGACCAACAACGACGGACCTCCCCATTTGAGAGTGATTCCGAAGGAGCGCTTTCCTACATGAGAGCACTGGCAGCAAAAGACCCACACTTCATATGCAGATTCACTACAGATTTGGAAGACAGGTTAGTGGACATTTTTTGGCGAGATGGGCATTCATTTGTTGATTATCAGTGTTATGGGGATGTGCTGATATTCGATAGCACATACAAAACCAATGTTTACAACAGGCTATTGGTTTTGTTTGTTGGGTCGAACAACCATCGAGGTAGTATTATTTTCGGTGCTGCCCTTATTTCGGATGAGACTGAGGAGACATACACTTGGTTGCTTTGTACATTTTTGGAGTCGATGAACGGGAAAATGCCAAAGGTGGTACTCACAGATAGTGACGAAGCCATGCGTAAGGCAATTGAAACTGTCATGTCGGAAGCAAGGCACCGTCTATGTATTTAGCACATAGGTAAAAATGCCTTTACCCACTTAAAGTCTAAGGAAAAGTTGAAGGCTTTTAACAGATGCGTGAGGAAGTATCAGACGGTTGAGCAATTTGAAAGGTTGTGGCAGGAAATGATTGACGAACTTGATCTCCATGACAATATTTGGATCGGGAATATGTATGAAAAGAGAGACAAGTTTTGTCAAGCATTCTTCGGTGACATATTTATGGCCGGAATGAGAAGCACACAAAGGTGTGAGGGCATGAATAAAGAATTCAAGAGGGTGCTTGGTAAAGGGAGATCCCTTGTGGAGCTTGTTGCGTTGGTGTACAGATTACTTATGAAACTGAGACAATCAAGAAAGGGATGAATTCATCAATATGAATTCCTTTCCTGGTGCCATAACTCACTTGGTAGATTTGGAGATACAAGCCTCTTCTATATTCACACACGATGTATTTAAGTGGATTGTAAGAGAGATCAAGAAAGAGAGCTTTATTACACTAAAGCAAGGAGTAGAATGTCATGAAGATGGTAGTCGTGTTTACAAGGTATCAGTTTACAAACGGCCTAAATTTGACCACACTGTTGTTTACCACCATGAGAAAGAGACTGACAGTGCAGAAGACCCGATTATGGTGTGTTCTTGCAGAATGTTTCAGTACAGGGGAGTACCATGTCGTCACATGTTCACGGTGATGAAAAACGAACACATTTTTGAGCTTCACAAGTCACTGATCGTCAAGAGATGGTTAAAGGATGCAAGAACTGTGTGTGAGATCCCTTATCTGGATCAATCTATGCCCAGAGAAGCATTGGAAGTGAGCAAGTATGGTGCTCTAACTGCCGAATGCAATCGATTGTACTTTTATGCTTCAAAGACAGATGCAGGGTACAACATGTTGCAGAAGGAGATCAGTAGACTCTCATCAATTGTGGAAGGTTTTGCCAAAGAAAAAGAAAAAGAAAAAGTTCAAGTTCAAGCTCCGGCCACACCCAGCAACATGAAAGGTAATGTTGTGAGAGACCCTATCCCGGTTAGGACCAAAGGCAGAGAAAAAAATGACAAGAAGACTGAGTCTTCCAGACGACCGATTACTTGTGGTTATTGCCAAGGTATTGGACACAACAGTCAAACATGTAATGTTAGGAAGGAGAAAGAAAAAGCTGAGAAGAGCAATGAAAATGACGAACGAAACACTAACCCTCGTCCTTCAGTTGCAACAACTGCAAAGAGATCTTGTGGTTATTGCAAACGATCTGGACACAATACTCAAACATGTGATGTTAGGAAAGAGAAAGAAAAAGCTGAGAAGACAAACGAAAATGTTACGGGAACAAGCAATGATCCTCCTCCTTCGGTTGCGACACCTGCAAAGAAAACTATTCACTGTAGTACGTGCAAAGGAGCCGGGCACACACACCGTAGATGCCCAAACAAAACAAAAAAAGGAGACGCCTCCCCCACATCTGAGGAGTGATTCCTTATTTTGGTGATATAGGTGCCGATCTTAGTTATAGTTGTAGTTCAAATTTCTTGTACTCTGTGTTTGGCATTTCATTTTACTTTTCACTAATGTCAACGTGAATTTAGATTTCCTTGTTTTGTTTTTGCTTTGTGAATGGTCTATCTCGCCGTAGGACACTTTTTCAGAAAGTCTACATGAAGTAAAGAAACTGTCCGTAAGAGAAGTAGATGATTATGTAATAAATATAGAGCTAATAAGGTAACACTATGAAGAACATATCTTCAGAAAGTCTACATTGTATCATGCTTTTATCATAAACGAAGAGTAAAACGTCTTTGCATAAAAGTAGCCCATTCAATACTGTCGAACAATTATCATCCACTATTGTGAGGTTAACTATAATGGAGCACTAGTAACCTTGCATGAATATAGGCTGTAAACTGAAATATATTGATGTAAGTAGATGGTAATGATGCACATAATTATTACAATGGACATAATTAATGATTATCATAAATACATGGATTATTATATGTTAATAAAAGCACACGGAATTTAATGCAAAATTCATTCCAGTAGACCAATAAGGAAATTATTCCTATTTGGGATTAGGGTTTGTGATGATGGATAAAGCACTAGTAACCTTGCATTTATATAGGGTTATTTTATGATGATCGATCTCTCTAGTCACCTGTAGTGTACAAAGGGTGTAGGGTTTATGATGATGAAGTCTCACTATGCTTCTATACCTGATGGACCATATAAATGTCATTTTAGCTTTTTAGTGTCGAGAAGCACATTGTAATTAATCTCCTACTTGTTATGGGATTTCCACCCCATGATTTATTATATGTTCACTACGCTTATATATGTGATGGACCCCATATAAAATTCATTTTATATGTTCACTACGCTTATATATGCCGCAAAATCATATATGTTCAGAGAGAGAGAGAGATGGCAGAGCACGAGCTAACCCCGCATTGTATCAGTATGCCAAATTTCAGTTTGAGTGCGGTAACTAATCTGGTGCTGCTGATTATCTGTTTCAGTATAGGGCTTTATGCACCAACAGCGAGAGGAGTCTCAGTGCTTTGTGGGGAAAGCTAGCAGCTGAGATACTGATGCAAAACTGGGATATTGCTCTTGAGGAGCTTAATTAACCGCCTCAAGGAAATTATTGATTCCAAGAATTTCAGTTCGCCCTTGATTCAGGAGTTTTTGACATCTGTTTATGTTAATTATGGCATGTGTTTATGTGATATTGAATGATCCCTTCCTTGGAAAGCGAGTTGAAGAAGGCAATTTCACTACTGTACCATTGAGGGATGAATTCCTTGAAAATGCTCGTCTATTTATCCCTTATCTTTGAGTCTTACTGCCGCATACATCAGCGCATTTCCTTGATCTAGACTGAGATTTGAATTACTAGAGGTTTTGTTGACTTGTAAGTAGAGGTTTCATTAGTAACATGAGGTTTGTCAGATCAGACTGTAATTTACTTCCCCATGATTTATTATTTGTCTGTACTTTTGGAGCTAATGTGTATGGAAATTATTTTCTTAAATAAATGCTTCATTTTAGGGCTTGAGTTTAATGTATATAGTGCTTATGATCGATGATGGAGCTAATGTCACCTATCCCGTATATAGGGTTTTAGGTTTATAATCTTCTAGGTAGTGTGACCTTTAAAGTATGATCGAACACGCTTATATATTGTAAACTCCTACTTGTATCGGGATTTCCACTTTGATCACAATTATATCTTCATTATGCTTATATATGTTGTGATCGATGGAGAATATAACGTTCATTTACTAGTACAATGCTTGACTTTAGTTCTTGAGTCTCATGTATATAATGCTTATGATGATTTAGATAACGTCACCTATCGTGTATATAGCATTTGATGTTTGTAATGTTTGATTTATTCTCTATATAGTATCTGGAACACTTTGTACATATTTGCTACCAATGTCGGTTTACGGTTTAGAGTTTAGGGTTTACGGTTTAGGGGGTTAGGGTTTGTATGCAAGATAAAGTAAGCATAAGCACAGTCAAAACCGGAAATTATTACCCTTAACTTCGATATAAGATTACACTTGTCTCTCTATTTGTGTAGTAGGCGTGATTTTTGAAATTTCTTTTTCCCAAAATCTTCCTTCACCCTGGATATGTACACCGCCCTCTTAGCCCCCCCACCCTCACGCCCCATGACAATGATGGACGCCGTTGCTGCCCTTGAAGATGTCCTAGCTCAGATTCACATGTTAGCTTCATCTGTCAATGCAATTAAGCGTAATATTGAAGACCGAAAGTAATCTAGGGAGAGGAGAGGAGTCGGCCTGATCCTTGATTTAGTGTTGATCAGTTTGTAACAATTTATGTTTTGGTTATGTTTCTTCAACATCGGTTATGTTTCGGTCACAATTTCTAGAAATCATTTTGTGGTAGTGATTAATTAATATTCTATCAGCCAATCCCCTTTATCGATTGTGGTTTTGAAGGAATTAGGGTTGAATTTCAATTCAGTTTCTATTTATGACTAGTCGTTTCGTGCAACGATATGTCAAGTTTGAAGAACCTACCAACATCTCATTTCATAGGTAAAACCGATTTTATATGTCAAGTCTGCTAAAATCATATGAAACGTTGAGCAATACCATCTTGACTTCACTAACTCGGTAAATATACCTGTTTACTTATTATAGGGTACCTTTTTTATGAACGGGAGTGTACTAATTTGCAATCAAATATTCATGAAAAATTATTTCAAGAAAGAGTTTTGAATCCTCATGCCACCACTCTGACCCATAGTTATGCATGTGTTTGATTGTAAAATCCCACAATCAGCTCCACCCTCCTGTTTTGGGGACTGAGCTGGCTAAAATCATGTCAAGTATGCTAAAATCATGTGGAATGTTGAGCAACAAAATCAGTACACTAAGGCCGAGGAAAACCTCTTTCACATTCCATGTACCCACTGTATTTGCAGTCCTTTCGTTTCTTAAAAAATATTCCAAAAAAAAAAAAACAACTCCTTTCAACATCTTGAAGATGCCACTCCTCTAATCAAGACGTGACTCTTTGGTACCTTAACCCCTAATTTCATTCCTCTATAAATACAGTGCTTCAAAAAATGATTCCCACATATCTAACTTCTCTTCATAACTGTGCAGGGTATCATGGTTTGAAGAAACGAAAGAACTCGTGGTAGAAACTACAATCCATGGGAAACTCATCAGCTCGAGTACTGTTTTGCTCTCCAAGAACAGAAGATTGCAGAACTTACACAACTTGTGGTTCGAAGAACTAGTACACCACGTTCATAAAACAGGTAGGTTAGTGTTCGTAAATAGGTATACCATTTTGTTTCGCAAAAAAAGTAGACTCGTGCTCGTAAATAAGCAGGTCAGGCTTCATAAACAGGTAGACCTATCAAGAATTCTTCAAGTGTGTGTGAATTTTGGACACTTTAGATTTGGTCTACTCGTAGTGTGAGTACAAGGTTCGAAGAACTAGTACACCATGTTCACAAAAGTAGGTAGGTTAGTGTTCGTAAACAGGTAGACCATTTTAGTCTCGCAAAAAAGTAGACCCATGCTCGTAAATAAGCAGACCAGGCTTCGTAAACAGGTAAACCTATCAAGAATTCTTCAAGTGTGTGTGAATTCTGAACGCTTTAGATTTGGTCTACTCGTAGTGTGAGTACAAGGTTCGAAGAACTAGTACACCACGTTCACAAAACAGGTAGGTTAGTGTTCGTAAACAGGTAGACCATTTTGTCTCGCAAAAAAAGTAGACACGTGCTTGTAAATAAGCAGACTAGGCTTCGTAAACAGGTAGACTTATCAAGAATTCTTCAAGTGTTTGTGAATCTGGACACTTTAGATTTGGTCTACTTGCAGTGTGAGGACAAGGTTCGAAGAACTAGTAGACCACGTTCACAAAACAGATAGGTTAGTGTTCGTAAACAGGTAGACCATTTTGTCTCACAAAAAAGTAGACTCGTGCTCGTAAATAAGCAGACTATGGAATCTGTGTGAAATAAGCAGACTCATGTAGTAAAATACATATCTCTTGTGAATAAAGTACACATAATAAAGTAGTTACGTTGTGATAAAGTACACATTTCATGTGAATAATGTACACATAATAAAGTAGTTGATACATAGTAATATAGTACACATCGCATGTGAGAGGATGAGGTTTTACAATAAGGAGACATGGGTTCTACCAACGGCTACGGCGGACACTTTGGACATTACTGTTTCTGGTGCGAGGTATTACGGTCCTGTTGCGAGATTTTACAGTTCCGTGCACTTGTGGTTTTCTGTTTGTGTTGCTCTCGGTCGGTTCAATCTTCACTTGCTTCAGGACTTGTACATTCTTTCCGCGCTTCTCAGCCTCTTGATTGTTCTGAGGCTCTTCAATCTTGTTTTCCAGTTTCTTATTCTTTAATCTTTTTATGTTTCTACACATCATTTGCCATCTGCTGTTGTATCCGTTCCTTATCAATTTCAAGGTTAGCTCTTTGCGAACCTCTTTTGAGTTATACTGCAATGCATGTGAGTCAATGAAGTTAATGCCCATGCCACTCATTACCATTAAAATTCTCTCTAGTATAAATGAAAAACATACCTCGGTCCACCACTCTTCACCATACTGCTCCATGTGTTTGATTGTAAAGATCCCGCAGTCATCATGTAGTCGGTAGTTGATAAACTACCTTCCATGCCCATAGACTAGTCATGAAACTTGTAGTCCGACATGCAAGCTACATCTTAATGGAGTCGGATCATCGATATCATATCAAGAGGTCCTCCGTCCAAACACGGCAAGGAGGCATCGTGATAAGAAATATGTGTAATGTGTCCCAAATCGAAAGTGTGTTGTAAGTTGGAACCTTCCTAATCTATAAAGGAAGGGTTCCCCCCTAAGTAGAAGGGATCGATCTTCTTCTCCCCCCAAAGGCATTGAGGCCTCCCGATAGTGAATTCCAAGTGGATGTAGCCATGCCCTCCGATGGCATGGTGAACCACTATACGTCCTTGTCTCTTGCCCATGATTGTTTATATTCGTGTTCCACCGTGATTCTACATGGTCCTTCTGGATTATGCAGAAACATTTGGTGCCGTCTGTGGGAATCATTACAAAAAGTCACGTTGCTCCACCCGAGAGGAATTCCACCCGAGAGGCATACATGGAGGTAGACCAACCAGCAAACTCATGTAGGAAAGTCAGCACATGGTGTCCGGTATGCAGGCCCAGGCCCGACCCAACCATCAGGCGGAATAGCTTGACTCGCCCGGGAGCCCTTCATCACTCGGTCTTAAAAAAAATAAAAAAAAAGTATACAAGGCGAAGCCCGGAGATGGCTCGGGAGCCGTATACTCCTCCTGCCCGAGTGTACTCCTCCCGCCCGGGTTCAATGACCGGCTCCAGCCATTGCCTGTGGATGACATCCAAGACCCGGAGCTCAGTGATGTCGTCCGGGAGCTTCGCCGGTGACGACCCACTCTCGCTGCCCGGTCATCTTCTCCCGGTGGTTACTCTCCCGGGTGCAACAGCAGCTTCCCGGTGGCTCAAGCTCGGCAGCAGCTTCCAGGTGGCCTTTCCTCAAGCTCGGTAGCCGCTAGCCTCTCGTTCTCCGGCGAAGGAAAGAAGAGGAAGTCGGTCTGGACACCCACGATTCTACTCTGGGCACCCAGCCCGACAGCAGCCTTCGGGAGCCCGGAGAGAAAGGGAAGAAAGAAAGAAGGGGAAGAAAGGAAGATGGGAAAAGAGAGAGGAAGGGGGGTCTCGGGGGGCTTCCAGGAAGGAAGATGCAAAGGAAAAAGGGCGGGAAAGAAAAAGCAGAAAGGAAGAATAAAAAAAAAAAAAAAGGGAAACGAAAGGACAGAAGGGAAGATAGGGCAGAAAGAAAGGAAGATG
>NC_020495.1:10863058-10866054 GCF_000184155.1 Fragaria vesca subsp. vesca | reverse complement strand
TGGTGGGGTGAAAGAAAGAAGAGGGAAACCTATAGCAACATGATACTACCCTCTCGAACCCTAACTAAGTGTTCACAGTTCACACTTCTGGTCTACTGGGTGCACCCATTCAGCAGCTATTTTCACAGATAAGTCCCTATCTCGTTGGTTTGTGAAAGTTCATAATATTGATGCCAGGTATGGATATGAGTATGCATGCTAGTCAGTAGGTTTTGGCATTAGACCGAGAGGCATAAGTCATGGAAATCTCGAGTAATATCAAGCGGGATAGGCATTAGACCGAAATGCATAAGTCATGGAAATCTCGAGTAATATTAAGCGGGATAGGCATTAGACCGAGAGGCATAAGTCATTAACATCCCGAGTAATATCAAGCGGGATAGGCATTCGACCGAGAGATTGGCATTAGACCGAGAGGCATTCCACCGAGAAATTATGTAAGCTGCTAATCGATCATTTGTTTATTGTGAAGGTACAATAATCCTCGCCCGGTCGAGTAAGTTTTGAAGCCGGGTGTTGGGAGGGGCATTATTTATCTTATCGGCGGACTTAAAGATACGGTGTACGTCAAGACAAGCAAGACCCGGAACACCCGTTCAACCCACGCCTTGAGTACGGACTTGGGAGGACTAGGGCCGGGTGCCCGTTAATAAATGACTAGTCTATGGGCACTTTATATATCAAGTCCCCACTCAAGACGCGTCTTGAACGGGAACTTGGGGGGACTTGTAGTCGGTAGTTGATAAACTACCTTCCATGCCCATAGACCAGTCATGAAACTTGTAGTCCGACATGCAAGCTACATCATCATGGAGTCGGATCATCGATATCATATCAGGAGGTCCTCCGTCCAAGCACGGCAAGGAGGCATCGTGATAAGAAATATGTGTAATGTGTCCCACATCGAAAGTGTGTTGTAAGTGGGAATCTTCCTAATCTATAAAGGAAGGGTTCCCCCCTAAGTAGAAGGGATCGATCTTCTTCTCCCCCCAAAGTCATTGAGGCCTCCCGATAGTGAATTCCAAGTGGACGTAGCCATGCCCTCCGATGGCATGGTGAACCACTATACGTCCTTGTCTCTTGCCCATGATTGTTTATATTCGTGTTCCACCGTGATTCTACATGGTCCTCTGGGATTATGCAGAAACACATCAGTACCCTCTTGTTTAGGACATTGTGGCGGCTTAAAAATGGGAAAATCTTCAAATTTCTTAGTCTTCTTCACAAGATGGCCGAAAATAATGTCAAAGACTTTCAGCTGTTACATCATGAAAGAATAACCATGCAACTGAGTATACAATGTTAACGGGATTATGACCACAACAGGCTTCGTGTGACTTACAATATCTTTGCAGTAATCCTTGCGTGATTTTTTGTCTCCAAGGCTATCCCAGTATTCTCCTGTCTCGTTATCTATATGCACAACAAAGAGATACCAATGATCTGAGTCATGGATTGGTATGAACATCTATTAAACAAAAAAAAAATTCATAATGTGAGACATCATACAAAATCCAAATATCACTCAACCATATTGCTTATAAAAACAACTGCAAACTAACCTTTTTGCAATGAGGAAGGTATTTACTGTAACTTTTTACCCACATCTTCTTTGGAGTAGGAACTTTTCCTAGCGGTTTTTCATACGTACAATATGATTGTAGCTTCTTGCTGAAAAAAAGTGTGGAAATAAACATTGTCGCTAGTGCTCCATGCTAGTAGATAAGATAAGAGGCAAATATGGTCACAATCTCATCGTTAAGCCATGTGTTCGGTAGGAGAGTGTTGGCACTACTCCTCTTACAACTCTGACCATTGCACTCAACTAGAATCAATTCACTGCCAACTCCATTATATACATAGTCCAGGACTGCTTCATCATCCACATCCATGTTAACATCAACCTTAAACTCCCTAACCTTCTTTTTCTCAACTTTCTTGCATGAGGCCTCCTTTTCAACATTCTGGCAGGGGTCAGTAAGATCAATTATTTTTCATCCCTCTGTTTATCAAACTTTCTTGCATGAGGCCTCCTTCTCAACATTCTGGCAGGGTCAGTAGGATCAATTATTTTTCATCCCTCTGTTTATCAACTTTCTTGCATGAGGCCTCCTTCTCAACATTCTGAAAGGGGTCAGTAAGATCAATTACCTTCTGTTTCTCAACATTCAAGCATGAGGCCTCCTTCTCAACATTCTGAAAGGGGTCAGTAAGATCATTTATTTCATCCCTCTGTTTCTCAACATTCTCTTCTGAGGCTTCATTCTCAACATTCTTCCCCATAGTATAACTCTGTGAAACCTTACTCGGTTTAAAGATATACCTACATGGACTGATCACGAATGATTCAAATGAAATATCCACGGATGTAGAATTCTTTGTCGGCAGCTCCGGTGACACCTAAAAAGAGGATCAATGTAAATTTTATGAAAATTTAGGTGAATTACTAAGCACACAATTATGAGAAGGCAAAGAAACAACAACTCACACCTACCCAAATTACATGTAAACCTTCTTTTCTTTACACAAAAACATGACACTGTAAAAGTAGACTTCAACAACTATGTTTGTAGACCAAATGAGTTGTCATGTTAGCACACATTTTCGCTGTTAAAATGACAGTTTCTGGACATAGAGTTCAACCTATAATTATTACAGAAATGCTAATAACATTCAAAAGGAGATGCTGTGAGAGCATTCCAGTTCAAAAAAATATTATTACAACACACAACAAATATAAGGATGAAATGCATTCCTTTTTTTCCTTGCTTCAATAAAGAGGAAGGATAATGCACATAAGTTGATACAAAGGAAGGAATAATGCACATAGAGTTCAACCTGTAATTATTACAGACATGCTTACAACATTGAAAAGGAGATGTTGTGATAGTATTCAAATTTAAAAAAAAAATACTATTACAACACACAACAAATATAAGGAAATGCATTCCTTTTTGTTCCTTCCTTCAACCATTAGGCAACCTAAACATAAAACA
>NC_020495.1:10854483-10863038 GCF_000184155.1 Fragaria vesca subsp. vesca | reverse complement strand
GGCAACCTAAACATAAAACACACAACAAGAAAAAATAAAAGACCGGAATCCATTAATGCTTTCTCTTTCTTTTGTTTACCTCCTTGTTTGGAGCATCTCTGGCAGGTGAAGGTGAAGATGAAGCATTGGTGGGGGGGTTAGGTGTAGCAGCTTTTGAAGGGCTTTGTTGGTTCGCTTTGTTGGTTCGCTACTGTTGCATCCTTGCCTGAGTTCACATTCTTACTTACCATTTTTTCTAGCACGGACAGTATCATCCCCAACTTTTCTGATGTCTGAGCTTTGTACTCCTTGTACTCCTTGAAGCTTTCCTCCAAAATAGCCACCCTATGAGACAATCCCTCATCAATTGCTTCACTTCTTCCACAAACACGATCACCGGGCTTACGCACCTCTATTTGGGCAGACATCAACCCGCCTTTGCTTTTGGTGTAAACCATAACCTTGTCGGCCTGTCTATCCCCCTAAGCTTCAACTGGGTACATTGACCTGTCCACATAGTGATTAGGTGCCACCACGTAGTCAAAGTAAAAAAGCTGCAAAAAAAGGACGCAGCCGCTAATGTAGGTCTGCCACCCTCTTGTGGATTATTAGAGGTCTGCGTATCTTGGGGTATCTTCTGGAACTCACTAATTCCTTTCATCAAATACTTGAAAGCGTGTTCAGACCAGTTGTATGTGCGTATGAGGCTCGTATCCCTCAGCGGCAGTAGCCACTTCTGTGGTATCATTAGGGAGGCAGAAGGGGTAAGGATTGTGCACATTGTGTAAAGCACAAATAGCCGCTTGAACTTCTCATCCACCGGTGCTTCTTTATTCTTCAAGTAGTTCTCCACATCCTTCAAAACCATCATTGATTTACCTTCCTTTGTAGAGAACTCTCGCACTATACTCATGAGGTCAGGGTTATCTTTAATAGGACCAACAAAGTCCACCTCTTTCCCGAAATTCTTCAATCCCATCACCCGACTAAAGTCATTGGGAGAGATTTCCAATGTCTTCCCGTGAATCTTTATAATACATTCAGTGGGGTCTAGACACTCCACAAGATAGCGCACTGTGCTCTTGCGCAGCCTCTTCCCAATAATCTCCAGTAAAACACCAAAACCAAGTGCTTTACACGCCGCCTTTTGCTCATCACTAAACCCAGAAACTAAGTTCTTGAAACGTTCTGGAGAGCATCGACAATTTATGCTAAACAGATCCATAGAATCCTCAGTCCCAACATCGTCCTCCAATGGATTTACCTCCGACACGTACTTCTGCTTCTCCTCCAATGGAAGATCTTTCCACTGCTGGGATAACTCCAAGCAGACCTGAAACATAATTAATCTATCATGTCAGCATCAAAAGGAAATACATCAAGATTAGTATTTCATGTAACCAACAACTTCCAAAGAATACTAACCGTGCTTAATTTCTGTTGCGGATGTGATTGTTTGAGTTGGATGTTACTGCATAATACCAAATACATCCAAGTTAATAAAAGGAGTCTTGTACTATTTATGTACAATACAAGAGCTAACAAAGTCACAATTTAAGACCTATAGACTGATGAATAAACATCACCAATATATACACATTCAAACAAGAAAGGCTAAGGTAGTTCCGGAATGTTGGTATAGATAGGTTGCTGCTACTAAAACAAACAAATAGTAATTGAACCAAGGAAATCATGTCCTCACTAAAACCATCATCAGTCTAACAAAGTCACAAGTTAAAGACATAATTTAGTCAAATCCCACTCTACTTCTGTGCTAAAACACTTCACATCGGATTGGTAACATGTTTACTAGTTTGAGGTAGACTGACTCAAGACCCAAGCATCCTAGTTTCACACATTTATCAAACTCATTACACCAACCTACTCTACTTATGTCCTGATACACTTAACATCATATTATTAACCCACAATCTATTCTCAATCAAAATTCTCAGAAATTCACACCAAATAGCTCTCATAAATCAAATTGGTAAACATGTTTACTAGTTTGAGGTAGACTGACTCAAGACCCAAGCATCCTAGTTTCACAACGAGGTTTACAATTTATCACACTCATTACACCAACGTACTCTACTTATGTCCTGATACACTTAACATCAGATTAGTAACCCACAACCCGTGCTCAATCAAATTCTCAGAAATTCACACCAGTTAGAATATATATACTTACATGAAATTGAACAAGCTCGAACCATGATTGGCCCTCCTCTTCTTCCCAATATGAACAAATTTGCGTGGAGTGATAGGAGCATAAAATGCGACATTCCATGTTATTACCTCCATTTGTACTTTGATTATCTCTTATTGTCGTAGAATAGAGTCATAATGTAGAGTCGAAAGTTTTTGGTAGAGTTGTGCGTAAAACGTGTTAAACATAGAGGAATGATGTAGAAAATTGTCAAAAGCCGATTTGTGGAGCCTTAGAGATGTTCTTATGATTCTGTAAAGCTTTTACATTGTCACAAATTGATTTAACTTCTCTGATACTTAGGTGACATGTAGAAGAGTCATGGGAGAAAGAATCAGGAGAATTGGAGTTATGCCTGAATCATTGCCGGAAGGTCAGACTGCCAGAACAGAGTAACCTACTGCCTGTCGAGAGAAGTGTTCCTGATGGACCTAGGGAAGCAAAGCAGCTGATCCACGAAGCCTAGTCCATGAAAGGAGAGGTCCAAACCAAGTCCAATATGGAGAAGAAGATCTAAATTCGGCAGAATATCAAGGAATATCCAAGTCTTGAAAACCCTGATTAATTTCGGGAAAATTCCTGTGCACGTCTCTCAACTTCAACGGACTCTCCAGGACAGCTCACAATGAATCAGAAAACGTGCTAGATATGGATAGAGAGCTACGGGAGTCTAGTTTCTAAATCAATTAGAATCACCTCAATATCTATTTTCTAGAGCGAGTTATGATGTAATCATCAGACGGAGGTCATTCTGCCGAATTGAGAAAAACTAGGGAAACCTAAACCAACTTGGTTTCAACTTTGTGGCCGGCTTCTCTAGGGTTTTTCCTCTATATAAAGCACGACTTCAAGGGCAGAAGGACATCATCTCTACCCTTGCAATTACATAGCCGAAAATCTACCAAACCCTATACAGAAAATTACTTAGCTGATTCATCCACCACAAACCATAAGAATCATTCCATCCTTCCACCGATTTTCCCCACACTTGCCGAATCTTTCAAGGTTGTAAAAGTGTGATTTTCTCATGGCTTCTTGTATTATTTTCTGTATAGTTTCAAACTCTATTGTAATATACTTTTCGATTTTGGTTTTATTTATCAAACATGGTTTTCGGATTTCTTTGTGATCTTTGATTGTTCTATGTTTTGATTTGTAACTTCTTGAATATATGATGATTTCGTGATTTAGGTTTTAGGGCAGTAGCATGTTCTTATGTGTTTTTGATTTCTAATTGATTAATTGTCATGAATTCGTGCATCTAAATCAATCCTTGAGGCTGCCTCGGCCATGGTTGTCCTTAAAGTGCGGTTTCATCTACCATAATAATTTTGGATCGATTCATACGCAAAGTTGTCTTGGTCTCTGTTATTAACTTAGGGCGGATATAATTCTGATAATTTGCATGCTAATAGGATGAGTGACGCCATGCCTTAGATCATGTTTTCGATTGACTCGTGTGCTAAAGTGTTTTCTTGTTTAATCTCTACGCAACGTGTCTTTAAATGAGTTAGCATTCATGTTTAGGATCCAGCGCAAAGATGGTTCTAAATACTTGAGGAGTCTTAACAATTAGATAACCGCAAAGGCTCTAATTAGAATCGGAATTGGTTAGAGTCTAGGATAATTTGAACGTTGCTGCTCGGCCTTGCATGAAGTTGTTATGTGTTCTTGATGGTTTTTCGTGTTATGTTTTACATGAGTATGTTGATCACTTGTATATAATAATCTTAGGTTTAATTTTCAATAGGTTATGTGTTAGAATTAATCAATCTTAAACCCCCAATATTTCGATGTATATATGTGAATACTTGTTTATAAGTTGTTTGGTTTCTCTTCTTTCGATCGCCCTTTGGTTTCCCCGGCTAGAACGATCCCTACTTGTCCATATTACTACGATTGCAGGGTAATTAAATTGAAGTTGTTTGACCCCGGTTATGTGACACGTCATGGAGAGATGAAGTTCCCGTCCTTTCTTCTCTGCATAACATCTTCATTGACATGCATCTCGGTTTCAACACGCAGAGTGGTGTGAACTTGAATCTGGTTTTGAGGTACCACTTCCTCAACATGAACCAATTTCGGGTCTCGACGACCCAGCCACAACTTCTTTTGTAATCTGGCCAATCACTGCAGATTCATTCACCGAATCCGCTGCCACAGTTCTGTTGGATGCCCCCTTTTTAGAGGGTCTTCCTCGTTTAGGGTTTGCTTCATTAGCCGCCGATTTCGATCCTATAATAACTGCAGTCTGACAGTCGGAGAATGTGTTTTCGCTGCTGCTTGGAACACGACCCTGGAGCCTACTACTCCTTCTCGTACCTCCCTTGTCTACCCCTAAATTTTGGCTCTGATCAACCCCTTGAGTCGAAGGGTCAGTCTTCTTTTTAGGGGGCATGGGTAGGGATTCAGAAAGGGAATCGAGGGTTTAGAATTGACAGGTTCGGATGTGGATGCAAGACAAGAAAGAGAGAGAGAGAGATTGGGATTCAGATTTTGAGATTTTAGGGGTAGGGATCGGTTGCTTCTGGGTTGCTCTTTGAGAGAAGACAAAATTCAAGAGAGGGCGAGGGTCTGAGTTTGAAACTGGGAGTTGGAAGCTGAGGGAGAGAGTTATTGAGATCAATTCAGTTGGGTTAGAGTCCCGAAAATTTAAAATTTAAGTTAGCTAACGGGGTTAGCACGAGTTAACTAACGGGGTTAGTGTGGTTAGTTAACGGGGTTAATGGGTTAGTTAACAGGGTTAATCAGTCATCTAACAGAGTCACTGCCACCTAGACGCCAACTAGGCTAGGTATGCATACCTTAAGGCATGCAAGGGGATCCCATATTTTTGTTAGCCTTGTTATTATCAGTAAGATATAGAGATATCTCAGATATATGCAATTTTTATGAAAAATCACAAATGATGTTTCTTTTCATAACACAGCTATCTTCAAAATCTCATGCTTGGAAAATTACATTGCAAATTTTATGGCATAAGATCAGAAACAATTTACTTCCTGTGAAATAAGGCTTATCATATTCAAATATCATATAATGCCAGTTTAGTACAACTGAAATTCTCTAATTTCATTTAAAATGATCAAACTTCCATTCCACTATGATTCAATATATACCTCTGAAGTTAGGAAACTTAATACAAGAAAACCAATAGATTACAACTTGAAAAAAAATAGTCACACACACACACACTACACGGTCTTAAAAACAACAGTCACACACATAAAGTTCAAATGAAACATCTCTAATTTTAAACTACACACATCTAGTACTGTGAACATTTCCTACCTGCCTGAAAACGTCATGTTTTGAACCATAACTTTGGCCTTTCACTCTGAGTGACAGATGTTTGCAGGAGCCTAGTCTAATCCCAGTTGATTCATGAGTGCCGCCATGGATGTTTCGTATTGTTTACTGATTCTTATTATCTCCACTGCCAATTGATTTTTGCTCTCTTTGAGTTCGCTGGCTCTGTCCAGACTTCGCTGGATTGGTGCCCTCATGTCTAGCTCGAGGTTCAGTTCACCCAAGGCTTGATCACGCTCAGTCCTAACTAAAGCAATCTCAGCTTCAAGCTCGGCCAGTCTAAGGTTCAACTTGTTCACCCTGTCCTCAATTTTAGAACATTGCTTCACCGATGCTTCCATCTTAGAGGTAGCATTTGGGAGAAGGGCCAAGCCTTCATCAACAACACGTATTTCTCTTTGGGCATCTCTGAAGTCTGGAAGGTGAGCCTCCAACTCCTGCAGTCGACTTTGCAGCAATAGGGTATTGGATGACACATCCCCGGAGTTCTTTAGAACTTGAAGGGCTTTTTTAAACCTCTCAAAGCTCTCCATGTCAACCAGGGATGACAAACTGGTGTTCATAAAAGTGAGAACAGTTTTTCTCGCTGTCGAGGCCGCATCACTCGACTCTGATGGAGAAGCCGCTTTGGACTTTTCCTGAATTGTGCTTCGCAAGGGTCGAGTCTCAGTTATTGATGGTTGATTCTGGGATTCACTTTTAACCTGCATTGAGAAACCCTGGTCATCTATCATTTCTAAGAAATGGCATAGAATCTTTAAGCTACAATGGAGAATTTTCTTCATCAGCTTTGCCAACATATATGAAACACACTAGAAGGATAACTAGCACAATGTACAACATTTAAATACAACTGCTAAAGCATCAGCAAGTACTATCAAACTCAATAAAGCTTGACAAGGGCTAAATGAACTCCTACTCAATCACTCTAAAAAGGCCAATTATTAAGACCAAGCTGAGGGGTTTACCTGCCCAAAACCATTTGGTATATCTTGAAATTCCTGGTTTTTATGTTTCTTGGATATAAATGAGGCCACAGGCATTTCATCTTCACTCTCCTCATCTTCTTCATCTTCTAAAATAATAACATCGATGGCTTGATGAGTTCTATCAGACTGAGTCCGTTTAGAAGGTAGGATCGAAGCTGCAGTTTCAAGTTATGTTTTCATGTTTTAGTGCCGGTAACTGGGTATATAGCTATATATAATACCCCTAAGTGAGCAGATGAAGGCATGAAGCAATACCTTTAGATGAGGGATGTTCAGTACGGGCTCGCAGCCTGGTTTGGTGAACAGGTATAGTTGCTACAGTGTTGTGATCCTTGTCCTCTTCTCAAGGATTCTTTGCTTGAATGAACAATGTAAGCACAGCTCACCAAACTTATGCTTGGATTCCACCGAAGAGATAATCGACATCTTGTTTTCCCACCAGCTATTGTAAATGTTGGTTGACTTGAAAGACTTGGTGTATTGTCGATGCTTGAACTGTCTACAGATGCTTTCATAGTTCTTAGAAAGTTCTTTAACTTCCACCACATGCTCAAATTTTTTTCTCCATGATGAATACATGTTCACAGATGGAGTCAGTGGCACTGGTATATATTGTAAGCAGCCAAGTTGGCGGCTGAAGTGGTTTGGGCAGTAAAGTTCAGCTCCACAATTGTAGATATGAGAGCTAGTTCCGGTGCCAATTTTTACTCCAAAATGTAGCTCTCTGGTGGTCAATATGCTGGCCCAAATGTCCCTGGAAATGCTACCGAGTGGAACATTGGAACTGGATGGCCATAGTAGCTGCAGGAAGCTTGGGTAAGTTCGTTTCAAGCAAACAGACCACTGGTCATCAGTCCGATGAGTGCATTTTTGAAGTGTGTTGAAGCATATCTCTAGTGTATGGTCTGGAAGAGTAGCAGCAACTAGTGAGGCACCCAAGAGTTGATCTTGATGATAACTGACAAGAGGGGGTGCCAGTTCAGGAAAGTAAAGCTGCAACCACATTTGAAAGAGCCAAATAGGCCCGGAAGTAGTAGTCTTGCCGTTCAGCCGTCGTTGAACCATTTTCTGAAGGCCTCTGTAAAGATGAGCCAGCACTATTGGTCCAAGCGCAATGTTATCAAACAAAGCCAAGGCCTCAGCAAGACCCGCCCATTCTGATGCAACACAAAACACATATTTGCACAACCAATAAAGAAGGAATGCTATGTGCTCCTCCATCTTAACTTCTTCCTCTTGGTTAGCCTTGAAATAATGTTCCATAAAGTTGGAATAAGAATATATATCAGCAGCATCCCAGTTCAATATTTTGACCTGGCAAATCCACCGGCAGCCACCAAGGCACTGTCAAGGGGAATATATGAAGTAGACATAATAATGGCAGCCTTATAAACCACAGACAATGTCTATTTTTTCCGATGTGGGATATATATCTCAACACGCCCCTGCACGTGTGGTCTTCAAGCCTAACACGTGAACAACATTTGGAGTGACGTGGAGTTCATGTGGCTTTTGGACTTCACACGTGGACATGGGTAACCCGCTCTGATACCATGATAAAGTAGTCTGAAGTTCACATTCAAAACCAATTGGCAATGATGGAGTGGCTCAAACTCTTATAAACCACAGACAATGTCTCATTTTTCCCGACGTGGGATATATATCTCAACAGTAAGGAGCAACATTTCCATGCTGAGCTAGTTGTGAAGCCATTTGAATGGCTTCGGGGACCTCTTTGAAGAAATAAGGCCCAAGAATGCAGTGATACTCATGACCAGGCTTTGTGGAGTCTGTGGAAAGGTAACCGGCATGGCATTCAGAAAAAGCGGCATGGTTTTCTGCAAGTGCAATGCTCAATCCTTTATATGCATTTTCTCTATCTGTCTCTGTCTTTGTCTTTGTCTTCGTCTCGGAGAGCAGTGAAGTGACTCGAGTCTGCCATATTGGTACGTGAAAGTTCAAAATCCTCGAGGAAACAGGTGATGGGAATATAGTTTCAGAAGCTTAGGAGAGAGAGAGAGAGAGAGAGAGAGAGAGAGAGAGAGAGAGAGAGAGAGGTAGGTAGGTAG
>NC_020495.1:10838782-10854463 GCF_000184155.1 Fragaria vesca subsp. vesca | reverse complement strand
GAGAGAGAGAGAGGTGGTATGAGAAACGAAAGGGAATGCATTTGATGTAAAGTCTGGAGATCAAAGGTCGACTCTTTGTAATCTGGAATCAGACAAAAGGTTCCTCGATACGTGAATCATTTTTATTGCCAACTTGCTGATGGAGTTTAACAGTTGGGAGCTCTAGGAATCATACTCCATCATTACTCTGGTCAATAAATAGATTGGTGTTATGCTAGGATTGCTAGCTACTATTTCTATATGTCCTCGGGAGTAGAAATAGATTAGTGATCGATATTAAGGAAAATTCTTGAAAAACTGTTAGAATAGATGGAAATAAGTAATAATTATTATCCCAAGTTGGACACAATTGGAAAAGGATCAAGAATTCAAGATCCTCTCCTTGGTTAAGGCCTGTACGTAATTCGGTTACTAATGGACCAAAGATCGGATATTGTTCGCATCTTTTTTCCTAAAGAAGAAAGATGAACTGATGACGATTCCTTGGCCTAGTTTAACGACGTTTACTGAATTACCCGGAAAAAAAATTTGACGTGGCTGTTAATTGGTAGACAGTGATGGGGTTCCGTCTTGTGAGCGCGGAGGTTAAAACATTATTTACCATATGGCATGTGTTCTTCATTCGCCGCATACCTCCTCTCTCTCTCATATTCTTCTTCTCCACACAGCATACCTCCCTCTCTCTCATAGAAGTCGTGTTTCATGTTAGGGTGAACGAGAATAGCATATGTGAGACGAAATTGCCTGAAGACCGGGTTATTGAAGATGCAGCACAATTGTTGATTTTGGGCGATTAGCGAGTGTGTTCATCTGTGGAAGACGACCAATCGGTTTGTTTCGGATCTGGTCTTGCAGTATGATGGTAATAGTTGTATATGTTTGTATCGGTAATTTGGTACGGGTGAGGGAGGAAAGAAGCTGATTAAGTCGCTGTTCAATTTCATAAATACAATTTCATTATTATTTTTCTATTCACAACCCTCTCCGCTCTTCTATATCATCATCAGCTAGCAATCTACAATCTGCAATGGCAGTTCAAGCTCAGTACCCTTCCAATATTCTATTCCTAAACAGGTTTGAATTCTCCCTTCACCTTCCTTAGTTCTCAGTCTGTATATCTAGTCTAATGATTCTAATCCCGGTTCGGTTTCCATTGATTCTGCAGAAACGCACAAGAAGGGCATGATTGTTCTTTACAAGCGCAACAAGGATTGTACCTTGATCAATCTCACATGCTATTCAACAATGGTCTAGGAGGTAATTCGCTTGTAAGTCATTCCATCTTGATACCCCAATTCATGTTCAATCAATCAAGGATAGGTTTTCAATCGAGTTTGTTTGATCACAACAGGCAATAGTACTAATCAGCACAAGAGAGGAAGAGAAGCTTCAGTCGCCACTGAAATCACTCCTTCAATGATTCCCTTCTCTTTGCAACAGTTCCAACCTCTCTCAGCTCTACAATCACAATCACCCCAATGTCGTCTCCACCGGACTCGCTTCTAAACGGAGAAGGTTGGAGGCCGGAAAAGCGGTGAGTCCTTGTGACCTGATGTACTTATGAAATTTGAATAGCGGGCTGAACTGCAATAGTATAGTTAATGACATTTTTGCAGGAAGAAGATGTTGTGATTAAAACCGCCTGTTATCCAAAGGATTTCAAATTAACTTGTGAAGCCCTGTCAAGTAGTAAGATGACTCGTCGTTAACTGTTGGAAAGTGATAAGGATGACTCTGTTTTGGTATTGGCGGTGGAAGGAAGGAAAGATAGAAAGAGAACAAAAAAAAAAAAAGAAGAAGAAGAAGAGAACAGAAAGAAAGAGGGGGGAGTTTGATGGAAGGAAAAGAAACAGAGAGGGGGGAGAAGAGGAGAAGAAAAGAAAGAGAGAAAGAGAGAGAGGTACGTAGTTTAGTGGAGAATTAGATTTGATTGAGGGCAGATGGAGACAACTAGGTGTTCTTGTCTTGCTGAGTTTGGTTTTAAAAAAATAATAATAATAATAATAAAGGAGAAAAGGAAGCTTGAGATGATTTTGGTCGTTGCACAGAAGAGGATTTGGGTGAGATGGTCAGAAGAGGATTGGGTTGAGATTGAGTGTCTTTGTACTTGTGTATGCTTCTGTTATGTTCGTTCTAGAAATAACTTTGCTTGTGATTAGTGTGTCTTCTATTCTCTTAGTGTTTGGGTTTATTGATTTTAATATGCTATGATTTGGTATCTCTATTATTTTTTGATTTCAGAAGTTGATTATATGTTGATTATTACTGCAATAACGTTTTGTCGTCGTCACGCAGTCGCCGGTTTGACCATTGTTGAGACGACGATGGACCAGGTCAATTTTTTTTTACATGAATGGATATAGAGCGTCACCGCGAGAGTGTAGGAATTTTCAGATAATTATTCGAGCACCAGAGCTATTTGTTATGTTTTTTAGAAATTGAACTATAATAATTATTAATTATTATACAATTTTTGAAACTTTGAAAATCATAAAAAAAAATAGCTCTTGTGTCTGAAAAAGTCCTCGAAAATTCCTACAGTCACGCGGTGACGCGCAATGTTCATCCATGTAAAAATTTAATGTAATTTACATCCGCTTGACACGGTTATCTTGAATAAGGTAGAAAGATGCATAATGTTGACTAAGTTGACCGAGGCCCAAACAATGACGAAAATAGGTAAATTTCTACTATAGTCATATTTTACTATAATGAACACATCAGATTGTTGAATTTCTATTTTGTGAATTTTTAACCTTGGATCGTCAACGGCCACGTGTCTACTAAAGCGGTATAACTTGTTTAGTAAGTTTTGTGAAAATGTACATGATTGTTAACCAACTGTAAAGAGGAAGTGAAATTTTCAAAAATTTTGTGAAATAGGATGTAACTGGAATAGTGAAATAAAACTACGGTTGAAAAATCACAAACTTCCGGTAACGTTTGGTTCCCGACAAAAACGGTCAACCCTAATTATGCTTAAGCACTCTTAAGGAGAGCCCACCAACCGGAGGGTCAATTTAACAAAATTTCCATGGGTTCCTAAGTATCAAATATACGAGTTTGAAAACAGGAAAAAGTGGGATTTCACATGATGTCGGTCAACCGCGTTTCGTGTGAAAAATGAGATTGAATTAAAGAATCTGAAACAAAGTGGATTTTTCCAATATACCAATTTAATTACCATGACTACATCAGACCGTGTAATTTTTATTTTCACATATTTCTGACCTCGAATCGCCACGTGCCTACTAAAACGGAATAACTTGTTTAGTAGGTTATTTTGAAGTTTCTATCTTTATGAATCAACTACACATAGGAAGCAAAATTTTCAAAAATCTTGTGAAATATGATATGATCGGAATAATGAAATACGGCTATGGTTGAAAAATCATATATTTCGGATAACGTCTCGGTCCCGATAAAAACGGTCAACTCTATTCACGCTTAATCTTCCTTATGGGGAGGCCTATCATTGGGACGTAAACGTCTGCACATTTATACATGGGTGGTTACGTCTAATCTATGTGAGAGTTTAATGTGTGGAAGAGTCGACCAAAATAGGTTATGGAGAGGTAGGTAATAGTGTTTCCGTGTGATAAGTGACGATGAATTAAGGTTGACCGTTTTGATCGAGCCCCGAACGTTGCCGAATCGAGTTGAATTTTATACCATAGCCATTTTTCACAATTATGATCATATCATACGGTCAAATTTTCATTTTGTGAATTTTACTCATTGGAATCACAAAGTGCCTACTAAAATGGAAGAACTCGTTTAGTAGGTTATTTGGAAGTTTACATCTTTGTAAACCAACTACACATACGAAGCAAAATTTTCAAAAATCTTGTGAAATATGATGTGATCGGAATAATGAAATACGGCTGTGGTTAAAAAATCATGTCTTTCGGGTAACGTCTCGGTCTCGATATTTACGCTTAATCTTCCCTATGGGGAGCCATATCCTCGGGTGGTAAACATCTTCAAATTTTTACATGGGTGGTTACGTCTCATCTATGTGAGAGTTTATTATGTTAAAGAATCGACCAAATTAGGTCACAGAGAAGTAGGTAAGATCGTTTTCGTGTAATAAGTGAATATGAATTAGGGTTGACCACTTCGATCGAGCCCCGAACGTTGTCAAATCCAGTTGAATTTTATACCGTAGCAATGTTTCGCTATAATGATCACATCAGACGGTCAATTTTTATTTTGTGAATTTTAGTCAATGGAATCACAATGTGCCTACTATTGTAGTATAATTTGTTTGGTAGGTTCTATTCAACTATACAACTTTCTGAACCAACTATACAGAGGAAGCAAAATTTTCAAAAATCTCATGAAATAGGATGTGATTAGTATAGTGAAATACGGCTACGGTAGAAAAATCACTTTAATTCGGCAATGTTTGGGCCCCGATCGAAGCGGTAAACCCTTATTTACGCTTATGCTTCAGTAAAGTGAGCCCTATTTTCGGGTGGTAAACGTCCCTAAATTTTTACATGGGTAACCGTCTCATCTATTTGAGACTTTATTGTGTTGAAGAATCGACTAAACTAGGTCACAGAGAAGTAGGTAAGATCGTTTTCGTGTGATAAGTGAATATGGATTAAGGTTGACCGCTTCGATCGAGCCCCGAATGTTGTCAAATCCAATTGAATTTTATACTGTAGCAATATTTCACTATAATGATCACATCAGACGGTCAATTTTTATTTTGTGAATTTTAGTCATCGAAATGACAATGTGTCTACTATTGTGGTATAACTTGTTTGGTAAGCTATATTCAAGTATACAACTTTCTGAACCAACTATACAGAGGAAGCAAAATTTTCAAAAATCTCGTGAAATAGGATGTGATTAGTATAGTGAAATACAGCTACGGTAGAAAAATCACTTTAATTTGGCAATGTTTGGGCCCCGATCGAAGCGGTCAACCCTATTTACGCTTATGCTTCACTAAAGAGAGCCCTATCATCGGGTGGTAAACGTCCATAAATTTTTACATGGGTGGTTAAGTCTCAAATAATTGTGTTGAAGAATCGACCAAACTAGGTCACGGAGAGGTAGGTAAGATCTTTTTCGTGTGATAAGTGAAGATGAATTAGGGTTGACCGCTTTGATTGAGCCCTGAACGTTGCCGAATCCAGTTGAATTTTATACCATATCCTTGTTTCACTATAATGATCACATCAGACGGTCAATTTTTATTTTGTGAATTTTAATCATCGGAATCACATAACTTGTTTGGTAGGTTATATGCAAGTGTACAATTTTGTGAACCAACTATACAGAGGAAGCATAATTTTCAAAAATCTCGTGAAATAGGATGTGATCGGTATAGTGGAATACAAATATGATAGAAAAATCACTTTAATTCGGTAACATTTGGGCCCCGATCGAAGCGGTCAACTTTATTTACACTTATGCTTCACTAAGGGGAAACCTATCCTCGGGTGGTAAACGTCCCTAAATTTTTACATGGGTGGTTACGTTTCATCTATGTGAGACTTTATTGTGTTGAAGAATCGACCAAACTAGGTCATAGAGAGGTCGGTAAGATTGTTTTCGTGTGATAATTGAAGATGAATTAGGGTTGATCGTTTTGATCGAGCCCTAATCATTGCCGAATCCAGTTGAATTTTATATCATATTCATGTTTCACTATAATGATCATATCAGATGGTCAATTTTCATTTTGTGAATTTTAGTCATGAGATCTTGATTTTCGGTGCTATTTATAATGATTTTCGTAAGATTTTAGAAATATAATGTTTTATATTTTATATATTACCTATCATTATTCCGTAATTATATTAATGATATTTAATTTATTGTTTTGAAGAAACTAAGAAAGTGAAAATAATGAATGAAGTTTGCGAAAACGAACGACATGCGTCGGAGATAGAAAAACGTCAGATAATATAACCCAGCCTTTATTTGCCACGTCGGAAGAAGGACTGCAACACGTCAGTGTTGCCAAGAGCCACGACTGGTCAGAGGAATTAATAATACATTTTTAACTTTTGGAGTGTATCGAAGTTGACAAAAAGAGGAAAAATGGTTCCCATATTATTAAATACCCACTGATCATTATTTTCGAGGCATACACCAAACAGAGAACAATAGAACGGTTGATACTAAAAGGCGAAAGGATAAAGATCCTCACCTTGTCTGGCATATATCCTATATCCTTGTGTGTCCTTGACATCTGATCTTATCCATTAATTAGATATCTAAAGGTTATAATCGCACCACTTTAGTATTTTTTTATTAAATATTCAAAAGTCGGTTTTCCAATATAAACACCAACGTTTTCTCACAATTCTCCGTTAACAAACAGATCGAGTCCTAAAAAAATTAGAAGACCATCTCGTCATCTTCATCCTTCTTCTCAACTCACCCATGTGTGAGTGATAATACTGTATCTTCAATATCAGTCTCCAAACTCATTCTTCAATCTCAAAACCCATCCTTCAAATCAAATACAATGTAAGATCTGTGTTTTGGCCACACCAGTAAGTCTGGGCGTGCAAAGTCTCTTTTAGTTGTTGCGGACGTGTCACCGCGTGGACGCGGAATGTAGTGGTTGTAGTAGCGGGGTGCGCTTAGCCTTCTGCTTCTAATCAAGCGACTAAGGATGGAGAGAGCACCAACTCCACCGCAGGGTTCTTCAGATTCGCCTTGCGTATTGGGCAAGGACTTACAGTAGTCCGCCTGAGCGTCACAATATCGATACTCGACGTAGGATCGAGCAGAGCTTTAATTGGGAAGGAGAGGAAAAAAGAGAAAGCTCCGGAGAGCGTACGGGGAAACGAAAGGAAAGCTCCGGGGAGCGTCTGAGGTTCGACTAGGTCGAAAGTAATTTTGTAATTGTTGAGTTGTTGATTTGTTTGTTGTGTTTTGTGTGTGTGCTCGAACTCCTTTATATAGAATTACTTAGGGCTACAGGTATTGACCCAAAACATGTCAAAGACTTGTAGGAGTCTTCAACGTTGAGTTCGTAGGTGACGTGACTAATTATGTTTCCAAAGACACCAACTCTTTGAACATAGATGTAATGTAGGAACAGTAGTTGCTCTCTACAACACCTTCGCGGATGTGGACGTAAGCTTCCTCATGCAATTATGCTTGAACGAGGATAATGATCCTTAATGAACCCCTCCCCATGCAATCATGTTTAACTAAGGATAAGGATCCTTAATGAACCATCTCGCATGCAATCATGGAAATAAAGATAATTATCCAAACCTAAGGCACAGCTCACACGTCCTTTAATCCTATCTCTATGCGAACTCTTCTCTGTAGACCAAGTGGCCAAAACAATGACTTACATTGGCACGTGAGATAGGACATATAGGTCTTCTTGTGATGGCAGCATGAGTAGCCATTAATAATCTTTTCTCCGCACGCATCTCGCCTCCACATTTAAGACTCCACTTCTATGCGAAGTCTATAATTCTTCGCCTGCAAGCATCTTTCTCCGCCTGCAAGCATCTCGCATGCAACCTTATTCTTCGCATGCATCTCGCCTCCACTGTAGCTGCAAGCATTTCCCTTCGCCACGCATAGAGAGTACATACACTTGCATACATGTGATTAAAGAATAGAAACCTTAATACACGTAAACTCTTCTCCTGGCAAAGTCTTCCCGCGCGAAGGCATCTGGCCTCTCTTAATCTTCTACGCGAAGTCAGTACACTTCATGTGAACTCTGCTACCTAGCTCGTCTGACTTCGTTGGCGGGCCATAAACTCAATATTTTAGGCTCGCCGGTATGACGTGGACCATGAATTTAACTAATATTTACCTAAACAATTACTGTCCAGTAAAATATTAATTTGGGTGTAAACAATCTGGATCCATTCAGTCATGGCGGCGCTACGGAGGTGATGTTGCTCGTGACGACGGCGACGAGGGAGGAGTTGACGGCGGCGAGGTCACTAATTGCGTATGGGCTGCAACTCCTCCGCCATCCTCAACGACAATGGCCCTGCCGTCGTTGACGATCTAGGCCTCCCGATTCGTGATCGTTTTCAAACCTTAACCCCTAGAGGCTGCCACCACCACCACCGCGCCCGCGGTTTGTCGGATCGAAGCCCTCCGTCACTGATGAATTTGGTGTTCAGGCAGTCAAGGGAGTGAGATTGAAGCTGTATTTTTTTTATTAATTTTGCCCGAAGCAGCAGTGTATGCTTGAAATCCAGATGGATAAAAGTAATACCACCTTCTCAGCAGGATTTGAAATGAAGGTCTGATAAGATTAAAATTTTCAGGTTACTCCATATCTGACCATCCAAACATAACTTCAAACCAGATTGGTAATAATTAATCTTGTCATCCTGAAAAACAAACAGCCCCAATCTGTTGTTAACGGAGGATTGTGAGAAAACGTTAGTGTTTGTATTGGAAAACCAACTTTTAAATATTTAACAGAAAAATGCTGAGATGGTGCGATCATGACCTTTAGATATCTAAATTAATAGTCAGCATTAGAAGTCAAAAATACACAAGAACAGAGGCTAGACAAGAAGAGGATCCTTATCCAAGGCGAAAATAACCAAGGACAACTACAACCTAAGAAGAGGATCTGATCCAATGGAAGATGCATGGTGCACTTGGAAAGCCACGCCAGTGTCACTATCATATTGGAATGTCCGACTGATTGACTGGTACTGATGAACGTGTCGGCTTGGAGGTGTTAGTGGCGCACGTGTCAGCCTTACCAAAGGCTGGTGCTGACTATCCTATTAGCCTTGATGATTCATCAATGATGAAATTGAAATGAAAAATGCAACAACCGAAATTTTTCGATCAGAATTCGATTTCGGTGTTGTTTAAAGTTGTAGACTTTAGAGGATTTGAGTTGTTATTGGGCTTGTGCCGGTTGTGCGTTTGTTTGGGTTTGTTCCTGAATGAAACTCTAAATGTCAATATCCATAGCAAATCATACGTTATCTCCTTTACATTACCGAACAGTAAATCATTCCGGCATCACCAACTCTAATGTAGCACACATTTTGCACATGTATATGTTCATCTTACTCTTATCCTCCCTATCATCCCTTGGTTCAATTACTAACAAAGAACAGACAAGTCTAGACAATTACTTAATTGACAATAATTGTTTCTAATGTTCCATTCAAAATCCCAGTGAGGTCTCATTCTTCAATCTTTCAGTGTCCAATATACCCATCCAAATGAAGCAGCATTGTAAACCTCTAACTGAACCCTCCCAAAGTCTTGATAATCTGCCTGAGAAGCAATCGTTGACCCACTCTCCTGAAAACAAAAGTACATTTTCAGCTTCTATAACTCATACCACTTGGAACCTTACCAAATAAGATAACAACAAACAAGAATGAGTTCATAACAGAATATAAACATTGACTGTGAATATGAAGTTTCATTTCAATTCTCATTTTGTTGAGGCTCAGCTAAACAGACTACAGAAACATAGTAAAAACTAAGAAAATGCAACATCCCCTCAGAGATACAACCAAGCAAAATAATAACAATAATAAAAAGAATAAATAAAGAACAATGAAACATATCCCAAGGGAATCTAAGATGAAAGCAACACGGGGATACTCGTAAAATACCAGAAAAGATATACATCCAAGCAAGGAAATTGCTATGGAAACACTCGTTTAAAGAAAACGACTGAAATACACAACTCTGTTCTCAATGCCTACAAGTTGTATGCAAGGTATTTCAGCTCCAGTACATAATATCACATCAGGAAAATACAAGAATGCTACCTTAATTCCCAAATCACTTTGCAACCATGCTGAATCTAAAATGTACAAATTACTCAACACTAGAGGAAAAAGTACAGAAAAGATTTCATAATTGCAAATGATGCTAGGGGCAGGATTTATGAAATATATAAAACTGTAAGTGATTTATAGAACTTATAACATGAGTATAATGATTCATGTCCATTTTAAGCACAATTTCAGATAACTTTAATGCACTACTACTAGATCAAGCCCCTGCCAAGAATAGGTAAATATGTCTCTGTATATACATAAGAAGTAGCACAAGTGCAAGCTACATATATGCTGCCTATATGAAGGATTATCATCAGACAATGCAGTAATAAACACACTGGATTGGTGTACAAGCTACAAGCAATGCGGCAATAAGTAACACTATTTTATTGCAATCGTACTTTACTTGTTGCAACTGGGGAAACACTCCAGTGCGTCGGGTCACAACCCCTCCGATACGAATCATGGTATTCAAATGAATCTGCCTGCACAGCACAGTATGATGAGAAAGAAAAAAGAAGGATATACACTGCCGCATAAATGAATCTCCACCATACCTAATGTTACGAATCTGATCATAAACAGGTAAGTTAGTTATGCGAACATAGATCTTTTGATGGATAAATTTGTAATTGGGGTGTAAATTAAACACAACATTCTTCGCAACATCTTCCATGACTTCCAGGACAGACTCGGGTGCATAAGCCAGCAAAATAGCAATATTGGGATGAACATAGACAAATTGCTTGTAATCAATCTCCAGACTACACTTGTTTGCTGCAAATGCAATAGTGAATTGGTCAATATATGAAATGATGTAATACTTTCTGTAGCTTACACATCCTTTAAGACAAACGGAATACTTGACCAGACACAGATAGTCAGTAGAAAGGAGCTATGCATTTACCTAACACCATTTCATTAATGCGGGGCACATAATGCTAACAAAATTAACCTATAACATACAACACATAATGCTAATAAATGTCCAAATAAGTGCATAACATACAAATTGGTAGCTCATTGTTATATCAATCCTCACAAGACTAACTGCAAATAATCAACTTTGCATGTATGAAAAGCCAACTAGAACAAATTCTGCCCTGCATCACCATTACTATTTTATAGAAACTTTTCTAAATGCATTCCAAGGCACCAAGTGCTCCATACAATCAGGAATTCATATATATGAGATTTAGTGGCACTCAATTCGAGGTTCAAGGTAAAAACTTTTTTACCTCAATTTTCCAACTCAAACATGTGGTAGCCGGAAGTTCCAACCTGGGATGACATATATAAGAATTAGTTCAGAGAGAACAAGTAGAGTAATGATAACAGCTCATTGAAGTAAATCTTCTGATACTTGGAAGTTGGAATTGATACCAATACCAACATGTACATATGAATCATCTAACCTGGTCTTCACAAGTCCTGGACATGTATGAGATGCATTTTGCAAGGGAAATCAATTCTGTTCCAACCCAAACTTCAATTCCTCTTTACCGCCATTCCCCATAACAACCATTTCAACACCTAAGGCACCAAAGTATTAGTAGCCAATCTCTAACCCAAACTGGAATCAAAATCGAACATGCTCTAAGCCTTACCTTGATTAATTCCCTGCATGACCAAATCAGCAGCTCTCTTCCTCTCCAAAACTTGTTGTTGTAGATCCCCAAATCTCATGCATATGCCCCAAAATCGACGAAGACACAGTACTCCACACCTCACAGATACCAAAACAGCTGATAATCCAGTTCAGTACAGAGGCTGAGAGCGGCGGAGCTAGGGTGGAGCCACGGCGGCTCTGATCGCGGTGAAGGGCTACTCGCTCCAATAGTGGCCGGAGATCAAGCGATGGTGTCGCTGTGGGCCGAGTCCGCCAACCACTCTTCATATTCCGGCATCCAACTACGGCGTTGTTTCGTCTCCGAACCCACGTTTCATCTCCAAATATCTCAAAGAACAATACAACCTTTGCATTTGTTTGTTATATGCAAATAACCATGTCCTTATGGTAATTTCACGAGTTAAGATCGTTAATCCAAAATGAATAATGATATCAATTCAAGAACTTACAACGATTGTCCGTCTCCCTGATGCTTTGTTCTTACTTCAGAGCTGCTCAATCGGTTTATTCGTCAAAACACCAATCTCTGCCAGACTACAACTCCATATCTTCCAATCGGTTTAGCACCAACACCAATCGCTGCTCAATCTTCAGTGCTTTGAAAGTTTGGACGATTTGATGAAACTTAGAAGGAAGCAGGGGGCTGCTGCTCGAAATAAGAGTCTCTCCCTTAACCTTTTCTACTCTTTTTCACCCTCGGTATTTTTACCCAAACAAACCCTAACAGCCACTTAACGCCACCTAACGATGTCGATAACTGACAAGTCCACGTGTCAGAATCTGACGATGAAGAAACCGGGTGCGCTGTATAATTTTCGATAGATTGGTGGAGCATTGGTATACTTTTGTATGAGATGCCAAGTGGTCAGGTAAACTTAAGACTTACCCAGAGAAATCTGTATTTTGAACATGGTTGGTCTTGGCCGTCATGGACTTCATAACATGGATTCATGAGTAGCATTGTTGATATTCAAATATTTGATGAAAGCAGTTAGTTAGTTAGTCATTGATTCTTATCCAGTGTGTGTTAATTTATTGATGAATACTGAAAAAAGCTTGGGGACTCTACCTATCCAAAAGGCCTCTCTTTTATTCTAATTCTTCCAAGATGTGACTTGTTTAAACGTGTTTAAAAATTCAGATAGTGAGTACGGTACTCAGAGTACCCTAGTAATATACGAGTCCTGGTCAGAATCATGGTCTGTATGTTGCCAACAGCCATGGCCTGCATTCTAAAGTTCCTAGCTTTGTACCTGCCATAAGTCAAATTTGGGTGTTCTCCTGGAAATTTATAAAAACAACACACTAAACTGAATTTTTTCAGTTATATGGATTTATGTTCCACGGGCACGACTCATGTGTTCTCTTGGCGAAAGTTTGACATGATTTATTATTTTTTTTGCCCTTTCTGATATCTGTTATCCAATTTTTTTTGCTGATTATGTCTGTTAGAGCATTTTTTAGTAGATTCTTTATTTTAGCTATTTAGCTATTTTAAAGAGCCTGTTTAGCTTTTCTGGATGTTTTAGGAGCTCCAGCAGATTAGCCAAACTTGAGCTATATTAACTTTTAGCTAATATAGCTAGCGAAATAACTCAAATGAGGCTAGCTATAATTTATTACATTCCTTTTAAGATAGATATATAAATACATTTAAACTATTTAATCTTTATTTGAAGAATAATATTAATGTAATGCTAGCTAAAATAGAGAGCACTGATGCATACATATTTCTAAAATGGTTAGCCAAAATAACATTTTAGCTAATTTGACGAAAATTTAACTTAAATATGACTAGCATTGCTAAAGATGCTCTTATATATATATTGTTTTCAGAAACTTCTTTTCCCGCTTTCTGCAAACTTCAGGAGAGAATCATCAAAGAGAGTTAAACTTCCACCTTACCTTACCACTGAAGCTCACTCTTTGCTCAAAGGAGTCAGTACTTGCTTCCCTGATCTTCTCCTTTCTGTACTTTTTCATTTTGTTAAATGAACCAGTGCAAACAATGGAAACCTTCTCTTTGTTTTTGTAGTTGCTACAAAAAGAACCATCCCAAAGGTTAGGCAGTGGCCCCAAAGGAGGTGATAATATCAAAAGTCATAAATGGTTTAAAACAATCAACTGGAAGAAGCTGGAGGCCAGAGAACTGCTGCCAAAGTTCAAGCCAGATGTGACTGGAAAAGACTGCACGGCCAATTTTGACCGGTGCCGGACAACAATGCCTCTAGATGACTCACCAGCTCCTACACCAATAGCGGGTGAGGATTTTCAGGGATATACTCTTTTTTTTTCAGTCAACAGGAGCTAGATAGAGCAGAGTGCTTTCCTATCTCAAATTTATTAATAAAAAAGAAAGATTACAATCAAGTTGGATGACACTAAAACCAGTACCCGAAAACACCAAACAAAAGACATCAAACTACACTATAAAGCAAGTCAATGAAAATGAAAGTTTGCGACACCGAACTTATCTCGTTGATACATGCCCCGAATGAAGTGGGGAAGTTCATCCCACTAAGATAATGCAGACATCAACAAACCCATATTGGCAAGAGCATCTGCCACCTGATTACCTTCTCTGGAGATATGAGAAGATCAAAAATTCATTTGAGAAATGCGGTGCAAACAATTACCCTATGCTACTCTCAATCGCCATGGAACAAGATGAGGATCACTCAAGAAATTAAGCACAATCGTTGAATCCACCTCAAGCCAAATATGCTTCCAATCCCTAACCCAAGCCAGCTCAATAGCTTGAATAACCGCCATAACCTCTGCATCCACAAAGTCAGGAATGTCAAGGTTTGAAGCAAAAACACCAAGGAAAGAGCCGTGAAAATCCCTAAAAATTCCACCATAACCAGATTTCCCTGTAGTCTTTTGCCATGCACCATCGGTATTGACTTTAATCTAACCAAAGAGAGGAGGATGTCAATTAACCTCTGTTCTTTAGAGCCCGACGGGGACGACATAATAAACCAAACTTCTTCAAAACCCGGATCTCTGTTAAAGAATTAGAGATGCAACCTGAGGCTAATTTGCTAGCTGCTTTCATGTGACCCATAATTAGCTGACATACTGCATCTACAACAATGGTACAATTATCATGCCTCATTTTATTCCTTACTTTCCAGATAAACCACAAGGTAGTGGTGTAGCATATTAACCAAATCTCCTTGAGCTGATGACTACGTCCAACACCCCCATAGTATAGTAGATCAACCAAATTTTGAGGTAGACTTCCTAACTCAAATAAGCAAGTCCAATTGTTCCATAACGAAGCAGTAAAAGAGCAAGTCAGAAAGATATGTGGCAATGACTCACCATCCCTTCCACAAAAGACACAGCGAGAAGCCAAAGCAATCCCACGACGTTGTAGTAAATCCTCGGATAACACTTTACCCCTCAATATTTTCCAAGAATGAAGAGAAATACAGGGAATGATGAATTTAGACCATATGAGCTTACCCTAATCCAAAGATGGTAAACGTGGGCGCATAAATTGGAATGCCTCCTTTGCAAATAGCTCCCCAAAAGATGATGGAACCCAAATAAACTCATATCAGGAACAATAGAGATAGGGACATCATTAATTAACTTACATATGTCTGGGAAGTGAAATTGAAGCAACATAGGAAAGTTCCAAGCCCTGTTATGAATATAATCAGCTACCAAGTCATCCTGAAGGTAATTAACTTACATATGTCAGGGATATACTTATGTGGCACCGAGCACCTGGCTTTCATCTGTATAATATGAAGGCTACTGCTATAAAGGAACAAATTGGGAATTAAAAGCTAAATGCAGAAAAGATGATTTCAGTCAGGGTGCCCTTCCCAAATTGCCTTGCGTGTAAGTGTAAAATCTGACTTGAGTATATGTTTAACATCTTCAGTCATGTACATTTTATTGATTTATCCTCCTTTTATTGATGAGTAAAGAGCTAAGCTACAAGTTACACCTGTTCCAGTTAGTAGCAAACAAATTTGATCCTAAGATATATCTGTGGATTCATATGAAAACTTATTGATGATTGGATTGACGATATTTGTGATCTAAGAAGTAAACATTGCCAAAGTCCATAATCCTGGAAGTTTTATGTATTCCATATATTCTCAAAAAATTTGTTAGCCTTGTTATTCTGGTAAATACCTATAGGGAAAATACTCATTTACACAAAAATAGAAAAGTCATACAAATCAAAAGCCATTCCAACAAATCTTAAGACAATGACATTTATACCCTTAATTTAATTTCAACCACTCTCTCTCTCTC
>NC_020495.1:10819580-10838762 GCF_000184155.1 Fragaria vesca subsp. vesca | reverse complement strand
CTCTCTCTCTCTCTCTCTCTCTCTCTCTCTCTCTCTCTCTCTCTCTCTCTCTCTCTCTCTCTCTCTCTCTCTCTCTCTCTTCTTCTTCTTCTTCTTCAACCATGTCTCCTCCACCAGATCATCAAGGCCGGAGATTCGTCTTCGGTTGTCGTCGAGAAGAGGATCGGTGACGGTCGGTAAGTGGTCTGGGTGGGTCAGTAACTTTTTAAGGAATCAGTAACTCGGTTATTAGGGGTCGGTAACTCAGTTATTGGGGGTCAGTAACTGATTATTGGGGGTCAGTAACCAAGTTATTGGGAGTCGGTAACTGAGTTACTGGTGACCAGAATCCGACGACTGGAAAAACCGAGAGAGAGCTCCACTTGAAAGAGCTCGAACTCGAAGCCAAGAGAGCTCCACTTGAGAAGGGATTCACCGAAGCAGGGGAAGGATTCGAGCGAACCCTATTCAACCCTGCCAAAAGCTAGGGTTAGGGCTTTTGGTGACAGGAAATCGTCCAAACCCTAGGATATCCTTCTCCACCTCTGCCGCTAGCACCAAATTAACCTGCTGAACCTTCAATGCATCCGGTGGACCGCCACACCCCTGAGAGAGATGCTCCAATAGGCCACAAACTCGGCAAAACCCTACCACCCTTTCATACTTGAAAGAAAGCATAACCGTCGCCTTCCGATCACCCAAATCAAACTTAAAGGGCATCAGAGGGAATTCCTCCCTCACCGGATCTGATATATCATGGATGAGCCGGACCTTGGCTCGAATTTCACGCCGCAATCCAATCTTATCCAGAAACAACACCTGCCCTAGGAGGTCGCCAACCTTCCCTGCAGCCTCTTCCGTGAACAAACGTGGTGGGAGTCCAAGGATCTCAACCCACACCGGCATAGAAGAGATTGGAACAGTGGTCACCTCAGAGAGACCATCATACTCTAAGAGCATGAAGTTGGAACATCCAAAGAACCATGGACCTCCTTGGATCAGATGGCGACGATCTTTAGGGTGAGAGAACTTGAGCAAATAATGATCACCCACCGAACGTACCTAGAGTCGGTTATGGAGATCCTAGACGAAGGTCAGTGTGCCGATCACCACCTTCGGTTCTGGAAGACGCTTCTTCATTGACAGTAGCCTACCAATGGCAAAAATGGGAGCCAAGGCAGCCGGAGGTCGTGGAATCACGTCGGGAGTGGCTGGACTGCCCTCATGAATGGTGAGAGCGATGGCAAATTGGGTTGAAACCTTGTCAGTCATGGTGAGCAAACGGGGAATGGGCGCTGAGCGGCTAAGAAGAATGAAACCCTAGGGAAGCAAAACCCTAGCAGCGCTCTCTTTTGTTTATTCTAATTCAAAGTTATGAGGTGTTTTCCTTATTTACTCAAAAAAAAAAAAAAAGAAACATAAAACTGCTAATATTTTTTTTTGAAACATGGTTTGGAACCCAACCTACCCTGGGAGGCTCAGCCCCACACACCCGGTTTATTATTAATTAAGATCATACAGAAAAGGACATATTACCTACACCTCTAGTAACAGTACAAACATCCTCATAGAGTGCATCATTTTAAATAATAACAGGTGTCTCCTCTAGCCAATAATCATCAAAAATTCAAAATATGAATAACTAGCAAGGTGTGCCAATCTATAGGCAACACCGTTTGCTTCACGACAAAAAAACATAAAACTGCTTATATTGGCACCAAAGTTAGAACTAGAGAAAACTTGTGATATGTTGCATTGGGAGATTGTCAGTTTGGGACTATTTGTTTTGTTGTTGTTGTAAACAATAATGGCTCCCATGTCTTCCCATTATACTCTTTTGATTGGTGCAAATTATACATATCGGTACTGTCCTAATGACATCAAACAAGTATAACATAAAATCAAACAGTCTCCGGAGTTTCTTCTACCAAATTTGTTCTTTATTGCAGCAAACCTCAGCTAAATTGCCTGTATCGTCAAGGAATGCTTATGTTGTCAAGTGGATCTTGAGTAAGTTCTTCATGAACCTATCAAAAATTTATAAAGAAGCCAAGAAAAAAACAAGATGGTTAATATCATCGTTTGATCAAATCCAGTGCACCAGTCAAATTCCAAAATGATATACATCAATTGTATGAATTGGTAAAGAGAGCCTCATAATGCAAATCAAATTATTTTCAACCTCAATCTGGCGCTGCTAATTGACCAACATGCATGTGATTCAACTCAATTCATTCTCAGGTAGTTGCTTTTATCGTGAAAGAATGTATGATTTGATATTTTGAGGCAAAAATTGATAAGCAAGAAATCAAGAAATGCAGTATACAATAACCATTGCTCATTTTCAAATCAGCAGAAGCGTTCCAGCTGGTAAAATAAATAAAAAATCCACTAAAATAAATTTCACAAAACATCTAACTAATACGCATGCATATGGCAGCCAACAGCCGATGCTGTTGCCAGACAATTTTGGTGATATTTGTCTATTCTCTATTCAATTCAATCCTTGAAATACAACCTAATTTGTTCACACTCATCCAATGATTCCAATCGATTTAATGTAAAGTGTAAACAGTTATTAATTTGTTTCTTAACTACATTGTATTGATTGTAATTTGGTAGAGAGCATAATTGCTATCTCTAATGACAGCAAGTAGTGTGTTTAGATCAATACTTATTATCTTTAAAAACAACGTCTCATGTCATAAGAAAGTATGTAATAATTGGAAAAAAAAAAACTAACGACCTATTGTAAGAAGAATGAAGAGAGAGACATTACCTTCTCTACCAAACTTTTGTGCCCACTTTCACCCTTCTTTTTACAACTTTATCTACAACAAATTCACACCAACGAAAGAGTTAGCATTTTGTATTGTGATACTTTGGGAACAGACTGTACTTGGTCTCCTGTTTTGGTATCACTCCACATTGTTATTGAAAAACATATTATTTCTCCAACAGTTCTAACTTCTGATTATTGAAAAAGCCAATCCAATTATTCTGATGTTCTTTATCAATGAAAATAAGCTAACCGTTCCAAGTTTTCAGCAAGGAGCCAAGGAGTAGACATAGGAAAACTCATGACGTTATTTCATCATATTCTTTCGTATTCCAAAGAAGTGAAAGCAAAAGAGCAGAACTAAATGCATGTGATAGGGCTTCTCATTTTCTGTAGCTCACAAGTCAGAGATGATGAAAGAAAGGTAAGACATCTAGAGATGCTATTCCAAAAAAATCAAATTAAAGCAGAGTAGAGATGTTTAAACAATCTAACAATTTATATCGTCAGAGTTGCACAAACTAATCTTGCATAGACATCTCTGGAACACTATTATATATAAAAGAAATTACTCCTGTTTTCTTCATCAATCAGAGCACGAAGCATAACCTTTTTTATTTTCAATCATTTTATTCATGTGAACCGAAAAAGATTAGAATGTACTAGAGTTTCATTTATACTTGCCTCTTCCTCATCAAGCCATATGGTGCGATGCTTCTTGCTCCATTCTGCACCATCCCCCTCATGGAACCATTCTTTGATTCGAGGGCAATCTACAATCATCAATGCTTCAAGGGAATCTGGTAGTTGATCACTGGGCTGAAGCTTTGGACAACTCCTAAATTCCAAATGCTTGAGTAAATTTAGGCTTGAAAGTGATGGAAGTGTTACAAGTTCTGGACAAGAGACCACTGTGAGCTTAAGTAGAGATGGCAAGTCACCTTTCTGAACCTCCTGCCAATCTTTCAGATTGACCATGATGTCAATTTCTAGTGTCTCAAGTTTTGGAAATGCAGAGAAAGCTTGATCATCAGCTAGGCCATTTCTGAAAAATTGATGATTGATTTCTGTCACCTCATTCATCTCCATAATGGAAAGCACTTTTAGTGCTGGTAAATTTCCCATGGAAGGGAGAAGTACACAATTGTTGCATCTATAGAGGGTAACAGCAACAAGGTCAGCAAAAGATGGATTACTAATCCAAGTTGGAAGTTTTGACCCACCATAGTGGTGTATTTGTAACTCTTTAAGGCCATAATGGGGTTCCAGCCATTCAAGGATTTCTTCTTGCTTCTCTTTATTAGTAGATAACAGATGACTCCACCGGAGCTCCAACGTTTCGAGACATTTCTTCTGAACCAAAGAAGCTTCCTCGGCCTCTTCCACTTTCATCACGTTTTCAAGCCTTGAAATGCAGAGTGCTCCTTTGAGGTCATTCAAATTCTTCAACTGTCCGATACAGCACCCATCATCTTTATCAACAAGAAATGCTGACAGTGTCTGCAGGTGAGTCAACTTTCCCAAGTTTGCAGGCAAGGAATCCAGTTGCCTCATGATATCAAGTTCAATATGGCGCAGCTTGGTTAGCTGCTCCAGTTCCTTAGGTAACTGATAAAATTGTACACAACCTCTAAGTTTTAAGGTTTGTAAATTATGAAGGTAAGTTATTGATTCAGGCAACTGTGTAATGGGTGTGTAAGAGACATCAAGATATCGTAATTCTTTGACATTCCGAATGGAGCTTGGCAGTTCAGATATGAGTGTTCCACGCAACTTCAACGTTCTCAAGAACTTTAAGCTCCAGAAGAAATTACGAGGAACATGCGTAATGGAAGATCCACTATCCGAGAGAAAAAGCAGTGTGCGCAGTTCCTTCAGTTCCTTCAGTTTTTCAAAACTCATATCATCGATGTCTTTAAACGTCAAAGACAAATGTCGTGTTGTAGTTGCAGAGGTTCCATACAGATTTGCATCTGCAGCTCTAAAATAATCAAGCTCAGAAGCTGTGTACCCTGAAACCATTTCCCTGGCTCTCAAATCATTAGCCCGGGAAAGTGTGTTTTCTGAAACAGAAACCACTTCCAGGGCTCCAAAATAACTATCAACCATAGAAATTTTGTTTTCTGCAATAGAAGGCTCATCCACCAATTTTAATCCATCCTCAGCCTGAGAAACTGTGTGTCGTGAGATAGAAACCGGATCCACTGCTCTGGAATAATGATCCCGAGAAGTTTTTTTTTTTGAAACATCAGCCTTTTCAGTATTTATCTTGTACAGGTTGTTGGAATTGCAAGTCACCGAGGAGACCGAATCAAAATCCACTCCAAAATTACATCTTGAGGGCAAAAAATAACCTTTATTCTCGAAGTAATTGAAATACGAAATGCCAGTATCCTCCATCTTCTCTGCATACTTGTCCACTATAAAGCCTTCAGCTATCCACAACTGAACCAACTCATCTTTCCTGAATTCATAACCTGTTGGAAAGAGAGAATAACAATACACAAATAGGTCTTTCAAAATTCTAGCTTCCTCGTTTGCAATACATTTCATCAACAGTTGCCACCTTTTCATGCCTTTTCCATAAAGATCATGACCTATGACTGTAAGAAGTAGTGGCAAACCCCCCAAAAAAGCAACAACAGTTTTTGAGTGTTCAGAATATTTTTCATTAGGAGAACACTTCCCAAAGGCATGCCAACTAAAGAGCTCAATCGCTTCCTCTTTGTTCATTGGTCGTGGTGAATATGTTGTATCAACTTTAAGTTGCTTCAGCAGAGCTTCCTCTCTTGCTATTATGACAATTCTACTTCCAGAACCAAACCTAGCACGTTCAATGGCCAATTGTTCTAGTTGCTTTTTATCATCTATGTCATCGATTATGAGTAGTACCCTTCTTTCTCTTTTGATCCGTTGAAACCCTGCAGAAACAACTCCTACGTCTATCTTTGTTTCCAAGAGATCATGAAGTTGTTCCTGCAAACTAATCAGACCATTCGGTTCTTTTATAGTGTCCCTCACATTGACAAGGAAACATGCACTGTCAAAGCTATTACGATATCGTTCATACATAGCTTTGGCAACCGTCGTTTTGCCAATTCCCTGCACCCCGAAAATTCCAACTATTTGTACCTCATCTGACCCAACATCTAGATGACTAGCCAAATCTTCCACCCGAGACTGAATTCCAACATGAAACTTGGCTACAGTCACTTCTGGGTCCACCAACTGTCCATCATCCATTTCCGGCAAGTCTTCAACATCCACTTCTGGGTTCTCCAACAGTTCAGTAATTGTCACTACAATGTTCCTGATGACTTCTGATTCAAACCTGGCAGTTGAAATTAATATGGAAAAGTAAGATGAATAATGGCTCTACATGATTAAGTTGTATTAGTAATTTAATACAAGTACACTTAAATCTAGCCATTGCCAAGACAATATAAAATTCAACCTAAATTTATAATCGAAAATCCAAGAACAAAATATTAGTATCTAAAGTTCATCAAGTGTCTAAAATAAAGACTCGTACATAAACACAAAAGTTGCAGACCTGAAACAGAGATGTTCTCTAGTCACCTAATCATCAAGAATTTATGGTTACCCACCCATGACAAACAGTGAAAGACTCAAGTTAGGATTCCTACATTATGAGGATAAAGATCAAGGAAGATAGATGAAAGGGTTTGCTAGGTCTTTCTCAGCGGATATATATTTTATAACTGTTGAATAGATGCAGAAGTGTCTCAAGGAAATGACATGATTACAAATCAATGTGCCTGAAATGAAATAGAGGAGGAAGACATGAAACAGAAGCCCAATTGTACACTTTATAGGAAGTTTAATGTATGCTCAAGTGTTTACTACACCTGATCCTCCCATATGCAGTGATTATGTTAGCTTTTTTTTTTTTTTTTTGGTTCAAGGCAGTGATTATGTTAGCTAGATTTCAATCAAATCCAAGGTATGAGCATTGGACAGCGAAAGTATAAAGGTAATTGCAGAAGACCACGGATCACATGATGGTGTATAGGAGAGTGAAAGAGCTTGAAACTGAAGGTTACTCAGTCGCAGAGTTCAGTAGAAACTATCCAGACTCCAGTAAATCAACATTTGGCTATGTACGTAGGCTACCTGAGGAGATATAGCTTGGAAAAGTACCAAATAGATACAAACTGCAACTTCTACCATGATGGCCGAGCATATTGCTATTTATGAAGCAACATGTCAAATAGACTGGTTGAAGAATTTCCTTATGCAGACGAAACTGGTGGATACCACTCTTTTTTTTCTTTTTGAGAACGGATACCACTCTTTCAGTATTCTAGACACTTGGAAGTTTTACTATGACAACTGAGCAGAGTATATACTTCACCAGATATAACAAAAAATCACCAACTCTGAGCACATAGACTTGCAATATTGAAGCGACAAAGAGAGCGCTAAGCACAAATTAAGAGCTAAAAATAGCTAGAATCAGGAGCTTAGCTCAATCAGGAAACATTTTCGCTAAATCTCTTAACATAGTAGCTTTCTATAAGCATGATGGTTAGTAGGCATTTTACCTATGATGGATGCTTGAGTACAGTGCAAGTCTTGCTATGATCAGTGGAGGTTGTTTATCTAGTTTTACTGAAAAGTATAAATTCTATATAAGCTTGATGCATCATTATCTGAGGTGGTTTTGTCAAGTTATGAATTTTATACAGAAATAGAAACGTTGTATGGAAATCAGTTACTTATGTTTGTTGATTCACACATATGATACTTAGATTGACTTGGATACTCTATGGTTCGGTATGGATTAACAGAGGTTTGGGTTAAGTTTGTTGAATTCATTGTAGTCCCGCAGCTTACTTAGATCAGTTGCTATATCTAGTAATACATTAGTTGTTCAAGACTTCAAGTGGTATATTGTAACACTTAAAGCAAATACACAAATGTAATCTGTGTTTGAAAGCGAGAAATTGGTTAATCGATCATTCATGTCTAAGAAATAAGTAATTACCCGTAGTTTGAAACATCCCAGCCCGTTATATTTGCAACAGAAGTTAGAGCATCTCTCCACATCAGCACCTTATCCATATCGTAGCGCTTTTCATGTTTGTCAAATGCGTATGCAAAACTATCCCTCTGGAATTTCACATCTGAAGGTTTAACGTCATAGAATACTGGAGTCACCATTTGTCCATACATTGATTTACACTCCAAGATCTTTACCAGCTCGTCCAGACACCAACTGGAACTTGCATAATTTTTGGAGAAGACGACGATAGAGATCTTCGACTCTACTATTGCTGTCAGCAGAGCAACTGCCGTTGATTCCCCTCTCATTAGTTCCTCATCATCACGAAAGACGCGGACTCCAGCTTGTTCCAATGCCATGTAGAGATGATCTGTGAAGTTGCGGCGTGTATCTGAACCTCTAAAGCTCAAGAAGACATCGTACTTCCATGGTGGTTCCGAGGACGAAGGAAATGGTACACCGCTTCTGCTGCTGGTGGCCATGGTTTCTGGACTGGATCGGATCTGAGACCACCAAAAGCCTAGTTGGTCTCGGAAGAAGGAAGGCAAGGTCAACTTGAAGGTCGATTTTTTTCCAAAGACAATTTCCAGACGTCCCCACAATAAGATGCCTTTCAAAGAACTGGGCTAAATTTGTAATCACACGTCCACACCGCACCTTCTTACCTAACTGGAAGACATCACCTTTTTTTTTTTTTTTTTTTTTTTTTTTTCTTAAATGCTTGATATACAATTGTGGTCGGTTCACGGAAGTAATTTAGTCTTTTTACTGTAGGTTGGAAGCACGCGCTCCGTGAGCGCGTCGAGCGTGGTTTTTAACTTACAAACTTTTTTTGTTTTTGTTTAAAGAGGGTTTTAATTCAGCAGAGTTGTTATCCTCGAATTATTCTTCTTCATTCTAAAAAAAAAGAAAAGAATTATTGTTCTTCATCACACAGCGTGTTTTCCTTTAAAAGTCCTCTCATCTTGGTCGCTTTGTGGTGTTTGATCCGGGCTGAGCGGCGGCGACGCATTTAGATCGGTATCAGAAACCTATCAGTTTATTATAAAAACAGCCGCCTTTGGTAGATCGGGCCATCGAATTCGTTCCCAAACCCTCTGTCAATCTCCGCATATCGGAACCCAATAGAGAGTGCTTCGTTAGCTATGAAATTGTTGAGGGGAAGAGAAGAAAAAGAGAGAAAACCTATTGTGCTGCACCTGAGGATCATTCTTGGCAGATCAAGAATTGAGTTTTGTTTTGGGATTGAGATGAGGTTAGACTAGTTTTGGGATTGGGAGGGGTTGATAAGATCGGGATGTGAGGTTGATAAGTGAAGACTCGAAAGAAACAAGTCTCATTACTAAACTTACCCACAGAATTCAACTGCTTTGCGGATGAAAAAACCACCCATCATGTGTGGATCAAGCGCTCGGGAACTCAAACGGACGCTGACGGAGAGATCAGCAATAAGCCTATCACAGCTTGACACGTCTTGCCGACCAAGAGAGTACATGGAGCATTTGTACATTCCAGAACTCACATCTCTACACTCTACTTCTCTACTACAAAGGCACATCCTCAAAACGCTTTACGGTAAAACCTCGATAAATAAAGATAAACTCTATATACTAGATACACACCCTCACTAATTTTTGAAAAACATTTAAATACAATTTTTCCCATTTAACAAATACAAGAGGGAAAGAGAGAACCCAACAACCTTAATACATTTTTATCCAATTTGATCTCCTTCCTTACCCCTGCGTAATGCGGGTCTTACAAAAAACAGGGGTTGGGTTATTTTTAACATTATCTTTACATATTGTTTCATTAGTTTTCTCTTAGGTTCCATCAAGTCTATAGAATATTCTAGCCAAAAAGAAAAGAAAGAAAATTCAGCAAAAGTCCTTAAATTATGTTGCCAACTGCCAAGGCCAAGTTGGTACCCAAACTTTAAAACGTATCAATGTGATACTTGAAGTCTTATTATGATATTAACAAGGATACCTCCAAATTTTTTTGGTTTAAAGTTAAAAAAAACAAGGAGTGCGGCTATTAGGACCTCCAAATTTGCTCACTTGACCTCACTTTATTATGAATTATTAAATGACATATTGATCCTCTTACACAATGACTATTAAGGACACTAATTAAACAAAAAGTAATATTATATTTATTCTCTCTAAACTTTCTAATTGTTGTAAAATAAAGAAAAGAAGAAGAGAAGACACAAAGAGAATAGTTGGGAGGAGGTAAAAGTCTACTCATTCATTCTCATTAGCCTCCTTATATAGAGGTAGGGTTTACATCATGATACATAACTAATGAGTAATTACGTGGACAGCCACATAGATTATAATATTTATAACACTCCCCCTTGGATGTCCACCAATGAATGATGAAATTAGACGCGCTTAATGTTGTCTCGTTAAAAACCTTGCCAGGTAAGAAAAACCCAGTGGGAGAAAAATAACCCTGGTCGAAGGAGAAAATGAGTGCAACGCGCATATGTCTTTAAGTAGCATACTTCTAGATGCTCCTCCTGATGAGAATCTCCCCCTGACCGTTGCAAGCTTCATGCGCCGTAAATAACGGTTTAATTGTTCATCACTAAATTGAGACCATGCGTGCTTTGCATATAGGGGCTCATCATAAAATTTCAAATCTGCAAAGTTAAAACAATACCAACAGAGCTAGACGATTTCCAATACGTCTTACCTCATTTAGTTATATGATCAAATTCATACACTAAGCAATAGCTAAACAACATAAGAATATTGACATTAAAACATTGAAAAAACTCATGGCGTATCTAGCCATATACATTAATATCTTTGTGTAGTGATACGTCTCATATAAGTTTTTCAAGAGCTCTGAGTAATTCATAACTTCCCAAGAGTTAGAATATGTAGCAACATAATGATCATAATTCGAATTCGATTGTGTAGTCCGATCATAGTACTCATTGAGGCAATTTCGATCACGTTAACTATAACGGAATGAGTATATATGAGCTAACTTTAGACTATTTGATTCCATAAAGTAGCTTCAGGCTCTCTCAAGTATTCATGGATCGAATTACATTAGAATCATTCATGTACTTGAATCCTTTGAGGATTTGACAAGCGATTCGCTTGTAATGACACTTCACTTCTAGGAATTTGATATATCAATGTGTCTTTAAAGACCCTCGTAATATACGATGACAACATGACATAAGTCTCTCGTCCATGTAACAGTTACATGTAACACTGTACTTATAGAAAAATATCATTCGTATAAAGGCAGATTCATAATCCCATGTCTTTTATAGACATTAAATCATAGTGATTTACTTTCACTGTGGTAAATACCATTTTGTATATGTAGGGTTAAAGGTCAAAGTATCTCATCACGTTTCAAATATTTAATTTCATTAGAATTGCCTCTTTCCAATTTGGCCAATAATATGCTTTGTCGACATGCATAATGAAACGTGGCATAGCATCGATTAATACAGTTCTTAATGGTCTTTGGTAGCTACAATTTGTAAATTGTCATAGATGATCATCATTCATAGATCCCACACATTCTTATATGCATGCATTTTTGATATTGGGTACCCATGCCACTTCTGGGGCAAATATTGTCACTTCTAGGACAAATATTATTTAGCGAATGTGGATCTTTTACTTGTAATATCACATAGACCATTAGAGGACATGTATAATCTTCATTTTTCAGGAGCTTAAAACTTTAGACCTGGTGGATACATTCCACTTAAATTCACGCCGTTATTCAAATGACAATAGTCTTATTCTCCCCCTAACGGCGGGAAGACTGTCATATTATGACTATCCGCAAATATGCGTTTAAAACTCTATCACTTCATTTCAAGTGAGATGTTCATTGGCTGGTGGCGAACCTAAACCAAATATGAGGTCAAAAATATTATATTCATTAATATCAACCCATATATCATTCTCTAATGGCGTACCTACAACCTTTGTATGTGTAGCCGTATTAGGAACGCTACCATTGTATCATGACATTCTCTTCAGGAGAACCATGTCAATTGGATACATGTGCATCCCACAAATCAAATGGGGTATAGAGTATTTGAGTTAATATGGATGATCTCATAGACTTAAATCTAAATTGACGTCTATGCTTTTAGCATATACATTTGTCAAGATCTTTTATCAATCACTGACTGAGACATTTCTCAAAATCAAAATGAGAAAGTGGATAAATTAACAACTCACACCACTCTACATCGTTCTTCAGGAACAATCTCTCTCCCCCTCATGACGGGAGGATTGTCTCATTAAAGTGTCAATAAACAATCGGCTATGAGTAGGGCTAGTGGTCATCAAAACTTATTATTGATCCAGGCAACACTATAAGTAAAATATGACATAACTTGTCATGCCAAATAAACTTGCCATGCCAAATAATGTATTTGGTTCAATGAACTTCTGGTTCATGATATAATTATATGCCACAAGTTATTGGATAAATTTAACACTATATGTGCTCTTCTGAAGCCATCAATTATATGTGAAATCGAAGCTTCAGGTTCGAATTTATAATGTTAGAATGATAGGTTCTCAGATTTCGTATGTCAAACTTTGGGTTCAAATAATTCAAGTGCTCGAAACTTCAGGCTCGAGCAACCCAAGTGAAACTTCATACATTCGAGATATAAGACTGCTGGCCCATATGAATAACAATAAAATTTAAACAATAAGTACAATAATGAAATTGCATAACAAAATAAAAAAAACTAGTAAAGAGCGAAATTAAATAAATTTGACATTGGAAACTTCTGGTTCCATGAATGAACCATGAATGAAGAAAATGCACAGAACTTCTGGTCTGGTTAACTTCATCAAATATGATCATCTTATTTTCAAACTCCTCTTATTACGCATAATATTAAGTAAGTTGAGAAACTTCAAACCCTCATGAAATTAGGGATGATAACATGCAATTTCGATCATTGTAACTCAGAGGGGAACTTCTGGTCCTCACTCATTAATATATTAGTCATGAGAAGCTTCATTTAGTAATTTCGATTATCTCTTGAGGAACTTCAGGCCCTATAATAATTGATCAAGAAACTTTGATCATGTCACAACTTTGAGTATATTGCTATCAAGGAACTTCAGCCCCTTCACATTTTGATCAATAGACTTCAGGTCTAGATGTAAGGTAACATGAGTTACCTGAGTTGATTCTCAATTCATAAAGCTGGACTACATCGTCAAATAACATATTGAAACCAAGTTGATCAAATAGACAAATATTAATAGGATACATACGTACATGAAAACATGATTAGAGCCATATGAAAAGATTGATGTAGAATCTTTTTACGGAAACAAAACCAAGAGTACAAACACATGCAATTCAATGTAAAACAAAAATATGGATTAGCCAAAAAAAAGAAGGTCAAACCAGATCTGAAAGTAGAGGCAGATAACAATCATGTAGTTATCCTCAATACCAACAACCCAATCAAAGCAATCTAACAAACCGAAGACACCCACTCGATCACAACTTCACAATATTGAAATCAAACTAAAATTAACACAATGAAATCGGCAAATAAGATGGGTTTCCTAACCGTGCTAATGGATCAAAGTATAGATCGACTAACATGGACTAAAACAAAATGAAAGTTTCACCGAAATCTAAGACTCATAGATCATGATCTTGGAAAAGAAAAACAACGAATGTTGCACCAAGAACATCAAAGATCATCCTCGAGTTGTTAAAAAAAAATGGGGCAAAGGTGAATGAAAAAAAAAATTGGATTCTAGGGTTTGATCGTTATCAACTCAAATAAGGTAGAGTCGTGCTGATAACGTGTTGTAAAATAAAGAAAAGAAGAAGAGAAGACACAAAGAGAATAGTTGGGAGGAGGTAAAAGTCTACTCATTCATTCTCATTAACCTCCTTATATAGAGATAGGGTTTACATCATGATACATAACTAATGAGTAATTACGTGGACAGCCACATAGATTATAATATTTATAACACTAATTCAGTAATAATGGATTAATGCATTTTATTACTTTCCTTATTGATTTTTATTTTCTAGTTTTACAACCTACTTATTAAAGCATTTATATATTTATATTATCATACATGTCACATGCATATACAAAGTGAAAAAATATTTTTACAAAAATCAATTATTAAAAAAATTATCATCATGAGGTATAAAAACAAAACATATAAACTTACAAAAAAAACATAGTATATGAAAAATAGAAATACAAAAGTAACAAAAATATAGAATACTTCATGTAAGAACATTCTTTTGATGATCGATAAATAAAATTTGAGACACAGTCCTTGTTTTTATTTTTTTTATTTTTAAGAGAATAGTATTCTTCATGCTAGGCTTCAAATCAAGCTAGATTACCTCAAAGAAAAGCAATATGTTATAGATATTGAAAGGAAGTTAATTTGGACTGAGAATATCAGCAAGTAGCCGAACAAAGAGATACACAAGAAAATTTGAAAAAACTTTTAGAAACTCTTGTTTCCAGGATTGGATGAATCAAAGAGTAGATCTAAAAGTAAAACATGAAGATGATAAAGCTGTAAGCTTCTATCTTCCTACAGAAAAACTTGCTGAAAATGTGGAAGGAATAATACATCAGCAGAATTACAACTTATCTTCAGGAGATAGGGTTAAATAACAAAATTTCAAATCTACAGAAGATTGTAGAAAAGATGAAAGAGGGAGAAAGTTATGAGAAGATTAATGAAGAAACACTAGCTCAAAATGTAACTAGTAAAATGATCATACCTTCTCTACCCTCACCAAAGGGAGAAAGTGGGCTAAAATTTAGTGAACCAAAGCTACTTACATGGAAAACATCAAAATCAAAGAGAGATGTGATGATGCTGAGCACAATCCCCAGCAAGAAAAACTCAGTTTCAGTACAATTGATAAATGCTCAAGAATTTGAGTATAATGGGATCGAATCTAGTGTGCGAGAAACATTTGCTCATACATTTAAATTCAATGAGATCTATAAGAAATGATCTTTCATTATGGATTCTCATATATTCAAGATACTAGAATTAACTGTTCTAGCCACATGTGGTGAAAATACACTAGATTAATAACTCCAAAAGAAGTAAGCGAAGTTTTCCAGAAAAAAATATTCCTTTATGCATATTGGAGCAATTCAAATAGAAATAAAACTCTTAGCAAGAGATGGAATAGACTGTTATGTTCTATGTGTCTTACAAGACGATAGAATAACAGATTTTAAGAAAAGTTTGTTAGGAATAGTAGAAGCAACTTGGTTGCAATGTGTTTCCTAGCAAAAACATGTTATAAAATGACACGCAATAACAATCCCAAGAGAATAGAATTTGTCACCTCCTGTTAAACAAATTCAAATCACGAATGCTTCGATTTATGAATACATGGGAAGAAAAATAAGCTTACAATTTCATAGGCATTCATTCGCTAACTATGAAGAAGTTAGCTCTTCTGGAACCAGATCGACTTTTCATGAAGAGTCCTTTAAAGAAAAAGATACTAAAAGACTTATGAAAATTCTTAGAATGAAAGAACTAAATAGATTATATGCACAAGCGGAGACTTGTGAATCCATAGAAGAATTAGAGAAAATTATGAATAAAATTTCTCAAATTTAACTTGGAAAAAATAAGAGGAAAATTCTTCATTATCAAGCAACAAAAGACGAGCCAAGTAGTCAAGTACATCTATAGAGATAGAAAGAGGTGAAAGGAAAGTTCCGGCCAGACTATGTGAGTTTTGCATAAAGGAAACTCATCATGAGTGTTCAATCTTGCAAATATTACGGTAATACCAACAAAACTATAATTTTATGAATAAATCTTACCTCACGTGGTAAAAGACCAATTTCATATGTTCAAATCATTGATAAAGACATTAGTTAAATCATATAGATATAAAAGAATAACAATTGACATATTTACCTTCGTACAATATTCTTGAGCACTAAAATTAAGTGCAGCGTACTTTAGCCATAAGTATCAATTTGTATTGATAACTTCATATATGCTCAATATGAGCTCTAAATAACTTTACGAAAGTTATAATATGTTGTCACATTATGAATCGAATTCAATTTCTTAGTCTTGCCATGCATAATATTCATTGAGGCAATAAGTCACTTTGACAATAGTAAAATGAGTATATGAGCTTCAGACTACTTGATTTCATGAGTGAGCATCATCAATATCCATCCTTTGAGGATTTGACTAAACAACATGCTTATAATGACACATAAAATTTGGGGACATGCGTTAATGTGCATTTACCATCTTCATAATAAAACAAGAAAATTTGCCATAAGCCTCTCGTCCATACCAGCCATATGTAACACTGTATTTATAGAAAAATTGTTGTTTGGAGAAGAATGATAACCCCATGTCTCTAAGAGATCGAGAAATTGTGTCATAGTGATTCAAATACACTAAAAATGTCACCCCTATGGAATATAGGGATTGTAAAGTTCAAGTATTTCATCGCGTTTTCAATGAACAATTTCATTGGAATTGCCTCATTCCAATTTGGCCAATAATATAATTTGTTGACAAAATCAAACATGGAACAATAAGCTTTATTTATATTGAATACTCATGCCTCTTTTAAGGCGAACATTGTCTCTTGAGGACAAATTATTTGAGAATGTGGATATGTGTATAGCTGCATAAAGAGTATTATTGGGCTTGTATAATCTTCCCTTAGAGGGAAGTAATCACATTGGACTTAGTAGATATATTTCACAACATAAATCAACGCCGTTACATTAGTCTATTCTCCCCCTAATGGTGACATGACTATTATTTTAATCATACGCAGATATGCACTTAAACCAATATTAGATTATTTATCGATTGGTGGGTGGCGAGCCCAAAGAAAAATTTTGGTAAAAAAATATGTAATGATTTTGCCACTTTCTCAGTTAATTTATTGAAATTCTTCATAAAAGTAAAAAGATGAATTCATGGTGGATAAATATCTCAACACCAATTTTAAAATAGACTATTCTCCCCCTCATTACTGAGATATCATGAATGTATCATTTAGAAGTGACAACTTGCAAATCATGTGCGCTTATATTCCCTTGTATTTTACAACATTGTAAAATTGTAGATGAGTCTAAGTGACAATATAAATAGAATTAAATTCAGTTTACCCCATTGTGGTTCAGAGGTGAATTCATGTTAGTCCCTAAACTTTCAATTTCATCAGATTACCCCTAAGCTTTTGTTTTTCTGGTAATTTAGCTTCTCAACCCCCAAAACGTCATTACACGTCATCAAATTTCAACGTCCCAATTGGACGGAGCATGAGTGATAAGAGACGGTAGACAGAAAAACAAGAGCTCAAGGGTAATCTGATGAAATTGAAAATTTAGGGACTAACATAAATTCACCTCTAAACCACAGTGAGGTAAACTGAATTTAATTTATATAAATAGAAATTGACAAAAATTTGTCATGCCAAAATTTGGCTAAATGAAACACATGGTTTATGTATATAATAGTATACTATGGTTGATTAATACAACCTATCTAATTAGGTGGAATTTATCTTCACCACTATACACAACATAGTATAAGCTCAATTGGAGCCAGCTATCAAGTTCTGTAACTCTTGAGTTGATTGTTACCCTTTAGTTGAAAATTGCGAAAAAATATACGCAATTCAACATGTCCATTGTCCATCATTTGAACGATATGAAAAATATATATATTTTGTCATTATTTGGGATCATGAAAAGTCATATTCCAGGCCTTCAAAATAACAAGGTCTTAGATCTAACTTATTTGACAAAATAATATACTCGAATTTCGGACAATTGTCCATATGAATATATTTCATATTAGTATTACCATGCATGATCATAACCACATCAAATTTCATATTATACTCAAGTAATGAGTCATAGTTGGTGGGATGGTTGTGTATGTAACCCAACCCAAATGATAGAGCAACCAACTTTTGCAATCAACTCTTTTAACGTAATTATTGGAAATCATCCAAAAAATATTTCATATCATGACATTATGGTAACAAAAGTGGTAGTAATCCCATTATTAGAGCAATTAAGCTTGATAATAAAAATGAGAATAAACACATTTATGACAATAAGAATGATAATTAATGAAATTATCATTTATAACAATAACTACCGTTCATGGTAATAAAACGTCCTTACGTTTAATTGGTGCCGAAATATAGGCTTACAATTTATCGGTGTTAAGAACACCATTGTTTATCATGTCAATGATATGTTTAATTTTCATTCTCCAGAAAACAAATTGTTGATTTCGAGTAGAGTGATATCTAATGGCCCAGATCAATCCCAAAGAGACCAATATATATAATTGATTGGATTAATTTCAGTTTATACTCTTGAGGTTTAGGGTTAACATCATTTCACTCCCCATACAAATAATTTTAAAAACTTACCCCCTAAAGTTTTCAATTTTCATAAATCATGTCCAATTGCTGAAATTTTGTCTAATTCGAACGTTAATTTTGACTTCATAACTCACTAAAAAGACTAAAATAGACTTATAACAACATAAATCGCCTTTTATGACATTTTTTCTAAGATTTCATGCTATCGTTTAACTTCCAAATTAGACGAAATTTTAACAATTGTGTCTGATTTATGAAAATTAGAGACTTTGGGGTAAATTTTCAAAATTAAAAGTATATATAAGAAGTGAAACGATGTTAACCCCAAACCTCAGGAGGGTACACTAAAATTAATCCTAATTGATTTTAGCTTTAATTATTGTCTTTAGGAGGGCTTGGTAGAGTGCCATTAAATGTTAAGACATGCGTCAAAAACCTGAAAAATTGTTACCATATCCACATCTCTAGCCACATCTGGGTCCATATTAGAACTGATATGTTATTTAGAAATGATAAGATATCATATTTAAAATAGAGTTTCAAAGTGTTCATGGTATGAACAATGGATCCTAGGAAAAACACAAGAAAAACATTCGTGTGATGTCTATAGAGCCATAGACCTAAGACTATTCGGTAAAAGGACTCGAGTCTTGACTATTGGAACAATGGTTCTCAATGTCGCATATTGAATAAAAAATTTGACAATTATATAACAAATATAAACATATGTATGATCATATATATGAAACAAATAAGATGTTCATATTCAACAAAAACAAATAAAATAAATTAGAATTGTGATCAAACATATATATTTGTTCAGTCTTGCTCACCTGCGGGAGAGTATTTACGGGACAGAAAGGGACAGATGAACGATGACCTTTAGATTTAAATGAAACTGATCTGAGGGCTGAAACAAATTATACCTCAATTCGTGAGTTCACACCTTATCATTCTTGCTCTCCTTTCAGTCCTCTCTCTCTCT
>NC_020495.1:10817584-10818762 GCF_000184155.1 Fragaria vesca subsp. vesca | reverse complement strand
CCGTGCTCAGTTTCGAGTCTTTAACGTCCAACCGTTGTCATACATGGACTCATGGAATGGTCGGCGAGGAGAGAGCGGAGAGAGAGGACTGAAAGGAGAGCAAGGAATGATCAAGTGTGAACTCACAAATCGGGATAGATTTTGTTTTAACCCTCAGATCAGTTTCATTTAAATCTAAAGGTCATCGTTGATCTGTCCCTTTCTGTCCCGTAAATACTATCCCGCAGGTGAGCGGGCCTGTATATTTGTTATGAATATCTCTCAAAAACACACCCAAACCCTAAAAACCCTAAAGCATTCTCTCTCTCCCAGAGCACAGCCACCAAACCCAAAAGCTTCGTTTTGGACCAGATCTCCTTGTTTTTCAATCATCCTCATGACCTTTGCACACCCAAACATTGATCTCTCACCCTCTTTGAAAGGAATGAAGACCGGGTTTTCCATTCCATCGCCATCTTTTTGGTAAAAACCCTAGCATAGCCAATATGTTAGCATCCTCTTTGGGTTTTCAAAACCCTAGTCAAGCATGCGGCCTCCTTAGCCTTGGCTAACTCGAAGGCTGTCAATCTCTCAGATCGTGTCTTTGCTCCTCCCAAGAAAAAGAGAAGACACCCTATTAGTTCATGAAATAGAAAGGGTAAGAAGAAGATGCAAGAGGAGGAGAAACCTCCCACCATCTCCCCTCAACCAGTTGAAAGCCAAAAGAAGAAGCATGGGCGTCCCATTAGGAAACCAAAAAGAAGTGTTATTCACGAAGATCTGACTCCTACCATGACTCCGCTTGCAGCGCCCCTGAGCCCTAGCTTGAAGGGCAAGGAGGTTCTTTGAAGTTCTGCTATTTCCTTCCTACTATTTCAGTTTTTTTTGTTTTTGTTATTTATTGCTGCACAATTTCTCTTGGTCCATGCTTTTCACATTGGAGAGCTTTATTTTCTTGCTTTAGTTTGGTTAGAAACAATTGCCTATGATCTATTTGCTATTAGATTATAGGCTCTTTATGAGTCGAAGTTTGTAATGAGGATACAACCACTACGTCCTTTTTGGCTTCAGACGACTTGGATCAGACGACAGAAGACGTATTTGCTGTCGTCTGATACACTCAGATGACACACATTTAAATATATGTCGTCTGAATGTAGCAACTCACAGACAGCTTAAATTAGCGTGTTCATGAGATG